>NC_057803.1:1806088-1972436 GCF_018294505.1 Triticum aestivum | reverse complement strand
CCGCGCCCCCTCCCGAGCCGACCGCCGCCACCTCCGGCCGCCGCCTCCGCTGCCGCCACCGCCGGCCCCGGCCCGGCCTCTCCTCTCTCCACTCCGGCCTCCATCGTCCATCGTCTCCGACCAGCCCGCCGGCGAGCCCGGATCCGCCTCGGGAAGCATGCGATCCAGATCTGGAATTTTAGGTTGACTTGGTTTTTTTTCTCTAAGTCCCAGAAATTTCAGTCCATGTGCTTCTGTTCGCGACTCCGTAACTTTTCATCTGTAGCTCCGATTTGGGCATATAGCCTATCAAAATATTCATCTCAGAGAGTACATCATTTCAATCCACTGCATCATTTTCATTTGAGTTCATCTTGATGCCCGAAATGCTGTTAGAAGAGGGCTACTTGAGTTAATTGTCAGATCTGTTACTCCGTTTAGCACATTTGTTATTTTTGCCATGATTAATGTGTGCATGATATGCCCATGAGTTCTTCATATGTTTTGTTAAGGGTTTTGTCATCTATCCAGAGGTGAAACCCATGTATTTTTAGGATGTGTATGGTGACTTGTGCATGCTTGCAAAGTGAGGCACCCGGTAATTCTGTTTTCAGGGACTTAGTGATTTCACTGTCCTGGGATTGTTTATCTCACGATGCCATATGTTTTTGTTGTTTCCTAGTGATCCATGCCTCTTTTGAGGATGATCAGTAAGGGAGTTTTGTTAATCTTGTAGTGCTCTATCCATCCATGTCTTTGTTTGCAATTATGGAGCACCCTAGCTTGAGTCAATCGAGCTCTACTTTTGCTTCGTTGTGAATCTGGACAGATCGTCAACTTGTTTGCAATTTTGCCGATGCTATTGTAGTTGATCCGTGCATGCTATGCTATTGTTCTTGCCATGTCTAGCTTGTATTTTGTGCCTTCTTTATGAATGTATGCTTGTCTTGCCGTGACTTGCACCGTGGTGAGTGCATCGAGCTCGTAAACATGCCTTTGTGAGTTATGTTTCAGCATGTCCCAGTTTTCACCAAGTCTGAAAACTGATTATGTTTTCGCTATGTTCGTGTGCTTGTTAGTATATTTTGTGATCCCTTTTGGCTCAAAGTCGCTAAGGGACTTTTGTTAAACTTGTTGAGTAGCTCCATGCCATGTCTTTCTTTGTCATGTTCAGGTCCTGTAGCATGTTGTTTTGTTGCTCCGAAGAGGGCTTCATGATCTGAAATTTCAGACAAGTGTTAATTTCACTAAGTCTGAGATCTGTTTACCATTTGCGTTTTTGCCATGCTTGTTTGAACCTGTTAATGGATGATTTGGCCGTAGCTCAGTGCTAGACTTTTGTTAAGCATCTTGTGTGCATCCCTGCCATGTATTTTGTTGTCATGTTTGGGTGCTGTAGCATGTTCATCGCATTGCATTTAGATGCCTACTTGATGTAAATCGCAGACCGGTGTCATTTTTGAATCGCTTGCCATTTCCAAACCGTAACTCCGATTCCGGCGTTCTTTATATCGTTTTCAAGCGATTTCATCTCATCTTTCCAGTGGAACCCTTGGAATTCCAAGTTGAGGCCAGGTTCATGCATTTCCTGTCATATCTTGCATTTTGCATCCCGCATCACATTCCGCATAGCATATCATCATTTCATCCTATTGCTTGGTCTTTCACGTGGTTGATTGTATCCTTGTTGCTTGTTTGTCTTGTTTGGGTAGAGCCGGGAGACGAGTTCGCTAACGAGGAGCCCGTTGAGTTTGCTTTTGAGGATCCAGTCAACTCTGACAACTGTGCAGGCAAGATGATCATACCCTCGAAATCACTACTATCTTTGCTATGCTAGTTTGCTCACTCTTTTGCTATGCCATTGCTACGATGCCTACCACTTGCTTGCAAGCCTCCCAAATTGCCATGTAAAACCTCTAACCCACCATTGTCCTAGCAAACCGTTGATTGGCTATGTTACCGCTTTGCTCAGCCCCTCTTATAGCGTTGCTAGTTGCAGGTGAAGATTGGAGGTCGTTCCTTGTTGGAACATATTTTATTTACTTGTTAGGATATCATTATATTGCTATGTTATCTTAATGCATCTATATACTTGGTAAAGGGTGGAAGGCTCGGCCTCTCGCCTAGTGTTTTGTTCCACTCTTGCCGCCCTAGTTTCCGTCATATCGGTGTTATGTTCCCGGATTTTGCGTTCCTTATGCGGTTGGGTTATAATGGGAACCCCTTGATATTTCGCCTTGATTAAAGCTTGTCTAGCAATGCCCAACCTTGGTTTTACCATTTGCCACCTAGCCCTTTTCTTTCCCTTGGGTTCTGCAGACTCAAGGGTCATCTTATTTTAACCCCCCCGGGCCAGTGCTCCTCTGAGTGTTGGTCCACCTGTCAGCTACCGGTGGCCACCAGGGGCAACTCTGGGCTGGCCTACCCGTACCTAGGACAATCTGAGTGTGCCCTGAGAAAGAGATATGTGCAGCTCCTATCAGGATTTGTCGGCACATTCGGGCGGTGTTGCTGGTCTTGTTTTAACCTGTTGAAGTGTCTTGAGTTACCGAGATACCGAGTCTGATCGGAACGTCTTGGGAGGAGGTCTATTCCTTTGTTGACCATGAGAGCTTGTCATGGGCTAAGTTGGGACTCCCCTGCAGGGATTGAACTTTCGAAAGCCGTGCCCGCGGTTATGGGCAAATGGGAATTTGTTAATGTCCGGTTGTAGATAACTTGAACCTTAATTAATTAAAATGTGTCAACCGAGTGTGTTACCGTGATGGCCTCTTCTCGGCGGAGTCCGGGAAGTGGACACGGTGTTGGAGTAATGTTTGCGCAGGTTGCTCTCTAGTTTCTCGCTCGTGCTTTGCCTCCTCTTCTCACTCTCCTTTGCGAATAAGTTAGCCACCATACTTGCTAGTCGCTTGCTGCAGCTCCATATATTTACCTTGCCTTGCCTATAAGCTTAAATAGTCTTGATCGCGAGGGTGCGAGATTGCTGAGTCCCTGTGGCTCACAGATTACTATTACACCAGATGCAGGGCCTGATGATTCCGCTCCAGGAGACGCGTGTGAGCTCAAGTGGGAGTTCGACGAAGACTCTCAATGATACTATGTTTCCTTTCCCGATGATCAGTAGTGGTGCCCAGTTGGGGGTGATTGGGACCACTGTCGCATGTTGGGTTCTCTTTTATTTTGGCGCCGAAGTCGGGCCATGAGTGTTTGGTTGATGTAATGTTATTTATGTACTTGATTGACGTGACGAGTGTAAGCCAACTATGTTATCTCCCCTTTTATTATCATATTACATGGGATGTTGTGAAGATTGCCTAACTTGCGACATATGCCTTCAATGCGATTATGTCTCTAAGTCGTGCCTCGACACGTGGGAGCTATAGTCGCATCGAGGGTGTTACATCTGGTCAGCACGGTTGGGGAGGTGAACTTTGCATATGCAGGGGTTTATAGGGAGACACTCTCCGAGTTGAAACCGCAATGCATTCCATAGATAATCTGACTAGTTTTTATGTTTTCATGAATCTCAGATTCTGAACAACATCATAATGATTATGAGCTTGCGCGCATGAAAAGAATAAAGCAGAACAATGCCATGGTTGTCAAACTTGGCAAACTGTCGGTGTCAAAACCGGCGGATCTCGGGTAGGGGGTCCCGAACTGTGCGTCTAGGCCGGATGGTAAAATGAGGCAGGGGACACAATGTTTTACCCAGGTTCGGGCCCTCTTGATGGAGGTACAACCCTACATCCTGCTTGATTAATATTGATGATATGGGTAGTACAAGAGTAGATCTACCACGAGATCGGAGAGGCTAAACCCTAGAAGCTAGCCTATGGTATAATTGTATGTTATGGTTGTTGTCCTACGGACTAAAACCCTTCGGTTTATATAGACACCGGAGAGGGTTAGGGTTACACAAGGTCGGCTACAAAGGAGGAGATATCCATATCCGTATTTCCTAGCTTGCCTTCCACGCCAAGTAGAGTCCCATCCGCACACGAGACGAAGTCTTCAATCTTGTATCTTCATAGTCTAATAGTCCGGCCAAAGGATATAATCCGGCTGTCCGGAGACCCCCTAATCCAAGATTCCCTCAGTAGCCCCTGAACCAGGCTTCAATGACGATGAGTCCGGCGCGCAGTATTGTCTTCGGCATTGCAAGGCGGGTTCCTTCTCCGAATACATCACAGAAGATTTTGAATACTAGGATAGTGTCCGACCCTGCAAAATAAGTTCCACATTCCACCGTAGAGAGAATAATATTTTCGCAGATCTAGTTTGCTGGCTTGTTTTGGCAGCATGACGTTATGTCATGGCCCGGTGATTATTCGAACCGTTTCCTTCAACCAGCCCCGCACATAACGCGAGGCAGTTTTTTGACACGTCTTGTCAAAGCAGAGATCATGTCCCCTTATTACGGGATTCTCATCAATATGGGCGTGGGTAACCCAACCGCGCCATCAATTACGGCGCTTGGGGGATAAGCGAGTTTTATCAGGCAAGTGGGGACGCTTAGTTTCGTCTGCCCATATAAAGGGATAAGGATTCACCTTTCTATCCACGCCTTCTTCCTCCTTTGCTCATCCGTTTTCGCACACTCGAGCTCTAGCGCCCAAGTCCACACTTCCCACCTCAACCTTCTCCAACCATGTCTGGAGCGGGAGGCAGGTGGATGGTCTCCTCCGTCACAGAGGGAGACATCAAGAAATTGAGGAGAGCCGGATACCTGCCCGACGACATCGCGCACCGGCTCCCAGATGAGGGGCAGCTCATCCCCACCCCCAGGCCCCATGAGAGGGTAGTATTCCTCACCCATTTCCTCCGTGGACTGGGATTCCCTCTCCATCCATTCGTCCGGGGGCTCATGTTCTATTACGGCCTGGATTTCCACGATCTGGCCCCGAACTTCATCCTCAACATCTCGGCGTTTATCATCGTGTGTGAGGCCTTCCTCCGCATCAAGCCCCACTTTGGCTTATGGCTGAAGACCTTCAATGTCAAGGCGAAGGTGGTGGGCGGCCGCCAGGCGGAGTGCGGAGGCGCCATGGTGGGCAAGATGCCCAACGTAACATGGCTCAAGGGCTCCTTTGTGGAAACCATAAAGGGGTGGCAATCGGGGTGGTTCTACATCACCGAGCCGCGCGACTCTATATGGGCAGCGGCCCTCGAGTTCCGATCTGGCATCCCCACACGGCTCACCTCCTGGAAAGAGAAGGGCTTGTCCTGGGGTAGTTCGAAAGAGCTGACCGGACTCCAAACATGTATTCAAAACATGGTGAACAAGAAGCTCAAGCTTGTCAACATAGTCCAAGTTATGCTCATCCGCCGGATCCTCCCATGCCAACAACGGGAGTTCAACTTGTGGGAGTTCGACCCGATGCAGCACCGAACTCTGAACAGGCTCTTCGACACGACTCATGAAGATGCCTGGAGGGTGCTGTTCAAAAGTGTCAAGGTCCCCCCTCCTATTACTGAGGATCGCGGATTCAGCGCGAAGTGCCAAGCCAGTGCGGTAAGCTGTTTTACCTTTCACAGGATACTTATTTTTTTTATAGATTGACTCTATGCGGGATCTAAACTCCCGTACCTTTGACAGGACTGGCAGAAGATCGCCAGACAGATCGACTGTCCGGCTCCTTTGCTCGAAGGCCCCGCAGACGCTCTTCTAGCGAAGATGTTGACTCCGGCCCCTTATACGGTGCCGGAGAAGACCAAGAAGGCCAAGGGAACCCGAAAGAGTTCCCGACGCCAGGCGTCGTCGGACTCACCGTCCGATGACTCTGCGGCGCACTCTTCCCCCAAAGACGAGGAAGAAGAAGAAGATTCTCCCCCACCGACTGGGGGAGACAGGAAAAGGAAGGCCTTCCCAACTGGGGAGGCCAGAGGGTCCAAGAAGGGAAGGACTCTCCTTCCGGACAGTTCCACCGCCACCGACAAAGGCGAAGACGAGTGGTTGCCCAGGGCCAAGCCCCCGGGGAGATCGTAAGTATTCGGATACCGGAGTAACTCATGGAATTCCTTTGTCGCACTGCTTTCCCTAACGCCGAACACAATTATGCAGGCCGCCACGAGCCAGTATCGATGTATCATCGGACGGCTCCTTGGGCTTGTCGGACATGGATAGCGATCCAGTCCCGACCACCACCTCCCCTCATACTGCCGACGACACCAAGGTGTTGTCTCAAGAGGCACCAGATCGAGGGGAGACAGTCCCGGAGGCGCCTCAAGGCGACCTTCTGGACTCCGGGAGCCGAGGGGACGGGGCCCCTGAGAGCTCCGAGTTCGGCCCTCAGTCGAACACCGCGTCGGGCCCTCCAGCAGTTCTGGGCTTGGGCAGGCGGCCTCCTTCTAAGAGGGGCAAGACGCCTGTGCCGGTAACCTCTGTCCATCCAGAGGCGCCGGACAATCTGCTGGAAGCGCTTCGCAGCGCTTCCATCGATGAGGAGCACCGCACTATCATGAGTGCGGTGATCCAGAAGGTTCAGTCCACCAAGAGCGGATTGACTGAAGCCTGTGCCAGCCTTCTAACAGGCTTCGAGGTAAGTGTTTTAAAATGTAGTAGGAATATTACGGCATAGACAGTAGCCCCTGATGCTTTGTTCGGTGTTCACAAAGAAAAGCCGAACAAAGGATCAAATAATATCTCAGGAGTCTAATATAAGTGTGTCAATATGCATATGCAGGCTTCGCTGCTGGCGTCCGCCGCACTGACTGCGGAGGTCGTCGTACTGAAGCAGGACCTCGAGGGGTCCAGGAAAGAGCTCGGCCTTGCCAAGAGGCAGCTCGAGGAGAACAAGGGTAAGTAATACCCTGTCTATAGATATGTACATATGAAAGAGGACGCGATTGCAAAATGACAGGATCATCGTATGTTTGCCAGGGGCCACAACCGAGGTGGCGATGCTGAAGCAAGCGCTAACCAAGGCCGAAGATAAAGCGGCCAAGGAGCGCACCGAGCGAGAGAAGCACAAGGCTCGGGTGGGCGAGGTGCAGCAAGAGCTCCAGGATCTCGTGGCGAAGCACGAGGCGTTGGAGCTTGACTCAAAGATGCGGGAGTCTGAGCTTGCCGCGGCCCTCGAGAGTGTAAAAAGTGCCAAGGCCGAAGCCCAAAAGGCCCTCCAAGAGATCGACGCGATGAAGAAGATATCAGCGGGTAAGGCTTTCTATATGCAAAGCAAGCATGTAAAAGTAAATTACCGATTACTTACCCGGATCCGGAGCTCTTCAGGAGCATTCGCATATTTGCCCCACAGTGTGTTCGATGCCGCACAATTTTACCAGGCTAAGGACGGAAGCTCGACGGAGAAGCTATTCTGGTCTCAGTATGCTGAGGCCGAACATCCGGTGCCAATGAGCGACCAGCTGAAGCAGATGGTCGAGCTACATAAGGCGGCCGATCAGGCCATGAAGAGCTTTATAGTCCGGCCGTGGCCTGGCGACGCCCTTCCGAACAGCTTCTTCGGCCTGGTGAGGCGGCTTATGGATGCCTGCCCGCGGCTGGAGGTCGTCAAGCGATCTGTCTGCACTGAAGGTGCATGCCGGGCTTTCGCCTGTGTGAGATTGCAGTGGGTCAAGCTAGACGCCGGGAAGCTGATCAAGGAGGGGGCGCCGGAGGGCAAGGAGCACCGCCACCCCAAGATGTACTATGAGGGTGTTCTGCCGGGTGCCCGTCTCATCACGGACGAGTGTTCAAAAGATGTAATATTTGAATGAGACTTGCTCGTTTTATCATGTATGTATGAAAACATGTTTCCTCATGCTTATAGTCAAAATAAAGCGTTTACTAAACATATCATTGATGCCTTGATGCAATCTTATGAAGAAAAACTTGAATTGGAAATTTCTATCCCTAGAAAACTTTATGATGAGTGGGAACCAACTATTAAAATTAAAATTAAAGATCATGAATGCTATGCTTTATGTGATTTGGGTGCTAGTGTTTCCACGATTCCGAAGAGTTTGTGTGATTTGTTAGGTTTCCGTGATTTTGATGATTGCTCTCTAAACTTGCACCTTGAGGATTCCACTATTAAGAAACCTATGGGAAGAATTAATGATATTCTTATTGTTGCAAATACGAATTATGTGCCCGTAGATTTTATCATTCTTGACATAGATTGCAATCCTTCATGTCCTATTATTCTTGGTAGACCTTTCCTTAGAACGATTGGTGCAATTATTGATATGAAGGAAGGAAATATTAGATTCCAATTTCCATTAAGGAAAGGCATAGAACACTTTCCTAGAAATAAAATTAAATTACCTTATGAATCTATTATGAGAGCCACTTATGGATTGCCTACCAAAGATGTCAATACCTAGATCTATTCTTGCTTGTTATGCCTATCTAGGGGCGTTAAACGATAGCGCTTGTTGGGAGGCAAACCAATTTTATTTTTATTCCTTGCTTTTTGCTCCTGTTTAGTAATAAATAAATTATCTAGCCTCTGTTTTGGTTGTGTTTTTTGTGTTTAATTAGTGTTTGTGCCAAGTAGAACCGTTGGGAAGACTTGGGGAAAGTCTTGTTGAACTTGCTGTAAAAAACAGAAACTTTAGCGCTCACGAGAACTGCTGTCATTTTTATTTGGAAAGTGCTATTTAGTTAATTATTTTTGCAGATGATTAATAGATAAATTCCTCACGTCCAGAAATTTATTTTATAATTTTTGGGGTTCCATATCTTGCCCTAGGTACAGATTACTACAGACTGTTCTGTTTTTGACAGATTCTGTTTTTCGTGTGTTGTTTGCTTATTTTGATGAATCTATGGCTAGTAAATTAGTTTATAAACAATACAGAAGTTGGAATACAGTAGGTATAACACCCATATAAATAAAGAATGAGTTCATTACAATACCTTGAAGTGATCTTTTATTCTCTTTCGCTAACGGAGCTTACGAGATTTTCTACTTTAAGTTTTGTGTTGTGAAGTTTTCAAGTTTTGGGTAAAGATTTGATGGATTATGGAACAATGAGTGGAAAGAGCCTAAGATTGGGGATGCCCATGGCACCCCCAAGATAATCTAAGTACACCTAAAAGCCAAAGCTTGGGGATGCCCCGGAAGGCATCCCCTCTTTCGTCTACTTCTATCGGTAACTTTACTTGGAGCTATATTTTTATTCGCCACATGATATGTGTTTTGCTTGGAGTGTCTTGTATTATTTGAGTCTTTGCTTTTTAGTTTACCACAATCTCCTTGATGTACACACCTTTTGAGAGAGCCATACATGATTTGGAATTTGTTAGAATACTCTATGTGCTTCGCTTATATCTTTTGAGTTATATAATTTTGCTCTAGTGCTTCACTTATATCTTTTAGAGCACGGTGGTGGATTTGTTTTATAGAAACTATTGATCTCTCATGCTTCACTTAGATTATTTTGAGAGTCTTAATAGCATGGTAATTTGCTTAAAATCCTAATATGCTTGGTATACAATATTAATAATAAAATTTTCTTATGAGTGTGTTGAATACTATGATAAGTTTGATACTTGATAATTGTTTTGAGATATGGAGATGGTGATATTAATGTCATGCTAGTTGAGTAGTTGTGAATTTGAGAAATACTTGTGTTGAAGCTTGTGATTCCCGTAGCATGCATGTATGGTGAACCGTTATGTGATGAAGTCAGAGCATGATTTATTTATTGATTGTCTTCCTTATGAGTGGCGGTCGGGGACGAGCGATGGTCTTTTCCTACCAATCTATCCCCTTAGGAGCATGCGCGTAATACTTTGCTTTGATAACTTGTAGATTTTTGCAATAAGTATATGAGTTCTTTATGACTAATGTTGAGTCCATGGATTATACGCACTCTCACCCTTTCACCTTTGCTAGTCTCTCTAATACCGCGCACCTTTCGCTGGTATCATACACCCACCATATACCTTCCTCAAAACAGCCACCATACCTACCTATTATGACATTTCGATAGCCATTCCGAGATATATTGCCATGCAACTTTCCACCGTTTCGTTTATGACACAGTCCATCATTGGCATATTGCTTAGCATGATCATGTAGTTGACATCGTATTTGTGGCAAAGCCACCATTCATAATTCTTTCATACATGTCACTCATGCATCATTGCATATCCCGGTACACCGCCGGAGGCATTCATATAGAGTCATATTTTGTTCTAAGTATCGAGTTGTAATTGTTGAGTTGTAAGAAAAATAAAAGTGTGATGATCATCATTATTAGAGCATTGTCCTAGTGAGGAAAGGATGATGGAGACTATGATTCCCCCACAAGCCGGGATGAGACTCCGGACGAAAAATAAATAAAAGAGGCCAAAGAAGCCCAAATAAAAAAGAGAAAGAAAGGAGGCCATAAAAAGGAGAAAAGGCCCAAATAAAAAGAAAAAATAAAAAATGAGAGAAAAAGAGAGAAGGGACAATTTTACTATCCTTTTACCACACTTGTGCTTCAAAATAGCACCATGATCTTCATAGTAGAGAGTCTCTCATGTTATCACTTTCATATATTAGTGGGAATTTTTCATTATAGAACTTGGCTTGTATATTCCAATGATGGGCTTCCTCAAATTGCACTAGGTCTTCATGAGCAAGCAAGTTGGATGCACACCCACTTAGTTTCTTTTTGAGCTTTCATATACTTATAGCTCTAGTGCATCCGTTGCATGGCAATCCCTACTCACTCACATTGATCTATTGATGGGCATCTCCATAGCCCGTTGATACGCCTAGTTGATGTGAGACTATCTTCTCCTTTTTGTCTTCTCCACAACCACCATTCTATTCCACCTATAGTGTTATATCCATGGCTCACGCTCATGTATTGCGTGAAAATTGAAAAAGTTTCAAGAATGTCAAAAGTATGAAACAATTGCTTGGCTTGTCATCGGGGTTGTGCATGATTTAAATATTTTGTGTGGTGAAGATAGAGCATAGCCAGACTATATGATTTTGTAGGGATAACTTTCTTTAGCCATGTTATTTTGAGAAGACATAATTGCTTTGTTAGTATGCTTGAAGTATTATTATTTTTATGTTAATATGAACTTTTGTCTTGAATCTTTCGGATCTAAATGTTCATACCACAATTAAGAAGAATTACATTAAAATTATGCCAAGTAGCACTCCGCATCAAAAATTCTGTTTTTTATCATTTCCCTACTCGAGGACGAGCAGGAATTAAGCTTGGGGATGCTTGATACGTCTCCAACGTATCTATAACTTTTGATTGCTCCATTGTAACGCCCTCGATGCGGCTATATCTCCCATGTGTCGAAGCACGACTTAGAGGCATAACCACATTGAAAGCAATGTCGCAAGTGAGGTAATCTTCACACAACCCATGTAATACATAAGGAAAAGAGATACATAGTTGGCTTACAATCGCCACTTCACACAATTACATGAATAAAGCATTACATCATCCAGATACAATCAAGGTCTGACTACGGAACCAAAATAAAAGAAGACTACCCCAAATGCTACACAGATCCCCGATCGACCCCAACTGGGCTCCACTACTGATCAACTAGAACGAAGCAACATAAAGGACAAGATCTTCATCGAGCTCCTCCTTGAGCTTGGTTGCGTCACCTGCACGGTAACATCGGCACCTGCAAACTAGTTTTGGAAGTAACTATGAGTCACGGGGACTCAGCAATCTCACAGCCTCGCGATCAAGACTATTTAAGCTCATGGGTAAGGTAAAGGTATGAGGTGGAGCTGCAGCAAGCGACTAGCATATTTGGTGGCTAAACATACGCAAATGAGAGCGAGAAGGGAAGGCAAAGCACGATCGAGAAACTATGATCAATAAGTGATCCTAGAACAACCTACGTCAAGCATTACTCCAACACCGTGTTCACTTCCCGGACTCTGCCGAGAAGAGACCATCCCGGCTACACACGCAGTTGATGTATTTTAATTAAGATCAACTTCAGGTTTTCTACAACCGGACATTAACAAATTCCCATCTCCCCATAACCGTGGGCATGGCTTTCGAAAGTTCAAAACCCTGCATGGGTGTCCCAACTTAGCCCATCACAAGCTCTCACGGTCATTGAAGGATATTCCTTCTAGCGGGAAGACCCGATCAGACTCGGAATCCCGGTTACAAGACATTTCGACAATGGTAAAACAAGACCAGCAAAGCCACCCAGATGTGCCAACAAATACCGATAGGAGCTGCACATATCTCATTCTCAGGGCACACCGGATGAGCCAGACGTCGGGTGGGCCAGGCCAGAGTTGCCCCTGGTAGCTCCGGACATCGGTCAGTTTGGACCAACACTCAGAGGAGCACTGGCCCGGGGGTTTAATAAAGATGACCCTTGGGCAGGCCTACCCAAGGGAAAGAAAAAGGCTAGGTGGCGAATGGTAAAACCAATGTTGGGCCTGGCTGGAAGAGTTTTATTCAAGGAGAACTGTCAAGGGGTTCCCATAATAACCCAACCGCATAAGGAACGCAAAATAAGGGAACATAACACCGATATGACGGAAACTAGGGCGGCAAGAGTGGAACAAAGCACCAGGCATAAGGCCGAGCCTTCCACCCTTTACCAAGTATATAGATGCATTAATTAAATAAGAGGTATTGTGATATCCCAACAAGTAAACATGTTCCAACAAGGAACAACATCTCCATGTTCCAACAAGGAACAAACTTCAATCTTCACCTCCAACTAACAACGCTATAAGAGGGGCTGAGCAAAGCGGTAACATAGCCAAACAATGGTTTGCTAGGACAAGGTGGGTTAGAGGCTTGGTTCAACAATATGGGAGGCATGATAAGCAAGTGGTAGGTATCGCAGCATAGGCATAACAAAAGAGCGAGCAACTAGCAAGCAAAGATAGAAGTGATTTCGAGGGTATGGTCATCTTGCCTGAGATCCCGCAAGGAAGAAGAACGAGTCCATGAGGAAGACAAAGCGGACGTAGCCAACGAATCCTCACAACACGACGTTACCGGATTACCGAGACGAAGTGCACCGGAAAGAAAGCAAACAACATAGTAAACAACCACCACATAAACATGGCATGATGCACAATCAAGTATGATGCATGTCCGGTTTAATGAAGCATGGCATGGCAAAATGCACAAGAATTCCTACAAATTAAGTGGATCTCAACATGCAACTCCGTTGCATATTGACGAAACACCACATTAGAGTTACTTAGTTCGATCTCATTTATGTACCCAACAAGATTAAATGTTGTTAGCATGGCAAGATGGGAAGCAACGAACAACAATTCCTGTAAATCCCCATATGCATATATTAGGTTTGGTACTATTCTGCCCCTAAACCATATTTTATAGTTATTAAACATGCAAGATGATGCCACCATGTTAAACTAGGCAAAATTCTACCCCATTTACATATAAAGTTTATTAAAAACGGAGCTACAGTTATTTAGTTATGATTTAAATCATTTTAACATGACATAGGAGCAAATTTAAACAAACAACATTTTAAACATGGATGAAAAAGACATATTATGAAACTAGATGAAAAACTAAGCAAGTTTCATATACAAAGTTTTTACATGTGATGCTTAGTTTGTGAGTTAAAATATGCATGAAGTTTAGGGGCTGATCTGCAAAAGTGCAAATCCCTGGAAATTGACAAATTCACAGATCTGGAAAAAAATGCTACACTGGGCCGAATCTGGCCGGCCCAATAGAGAAGGAGAAAAAAAAGGAGGGCGCTCGGGGGCGGCCTCACCCATGGGCCAGGCCCAGTTCGGAGGGGAAGCAGGCTGGAAGGGGCGGCGCGAAACTTGGGCTGGCAGGGCAGATGCGGCAGCGCTGGGCCTTGTGCGTGCTTGCGGCCCACGAGACTAGAGAGGAGGCCGACTCACGCGCAACCGACGACGCGGAGGCGACCTTCTTCACGCGTCTGGCCACGACAGGAAGCAGGACGACGGCGGATGGCTCTTCGGCGACGGCGAGGGCCGAAGACAGCGGGAAGGCTGGGGAACGAACAGATCTGGACGGAAACTTGCTGGATCCGACGAATCCGAGCAACGTCGGAAGCTGAGTGGCGACGAGGAGCTCCGGGCAGCGGCGCTATCCATGGCCAGAGAGAGAGATCTGTAAGAGAAAGAGGAAGGGAAACGGAGGAAGGGAGGAGAGGGCGACCGGGACGCGACCTGGGCGACGTCGCGGAGCAGGGGTCGCCGGCGATAAGGTGTGCTCCAGTGGCCGGCGGGTCCTGCGGGAGCATCGAGCGGCGGCTCCCTCCCGATCCGGATCGGATCGAGGAGGTGCAGCGGGAGCGAGCAGGCGACGGCACGGCTCGGGCACAGACGAGGCGCATGTTCGTCCTCGAAGCAGAGGACGCAGGAGGCTTGGGCAGCGACGCGGATGCAGAGGAGGCTAGCTCAGGCATAAGACCGGTGAGGGTAGCGGATTCGGGCGCGGGGAAGGAGGCAGGGACGCGCGGCTCATCCCCTGGGCTCACCGGCGAGAAAATGCAGTGACTGCTGCTGTTGTCTGAAGAAAAGAGAGAGACAGAGGTTCAGAGAAAGAACAGGCGAAGGAAGCAAAGAGAGACGGCGGGCAGGGGACTCCGGCGGGCAGGTGATGGTGACGAGGTGCATCAGTGCCTCTCGCATAGCCTCCTCATGGTCGCGGGGGCCTGCAGGAGTTGAGGCTTGCTGCAGGTTCAGTCGCCGACGACGACGATGCCATGGAGGGAGGAGCAAGCGGGAGGAGCTTGACGATGGCGTGCTCCTCTCCTCTGGATCGAGCGAACCAGGGGCACGGGGATGAGGGGCTCTGCGGACAGGAGGTGCGGCTGGAAGAGTAGATCGAGCGGAGGCCGGGTGTTGGTTGGTCGGGGATGGATCCCAAGGAAGGGGATTGGGGTGGTGGCAGCGGCGAGGAAAACGATAGAGACAGGGGAGGTTTGTGGTTGGCTGTGGGTGAGATCTCGATGGGGATTTGGGAGATAAGTGCGGTGGCGGCGGCAGGGACAAGTGCCTAGAAGTTAGGGTTTGGTCTAGATGTAGACTAGAGAATATATATATATAAAGAGGGAGATATTTAGGGGCTAATTCGTTCCTCCAAATAAATCGAGCGGTCGAGAAAAATAGACTAGGAAGTCCAATTAACAAAACGGAGACGTTTTGTAGATGTTTGGGGATGATCCGGACACAACGGTGACGACTGCCCGGATCGGGTCCGGGACAGCTTTCGGACGCGCGCGTGAGGAGGTCCACGGACTGACGAGAGAGCCTAGGTTAGGCCTGGCGGTAGGTAGTGGACTGTGCAGAAGGTCTCAGGCTGAGAGAAGAGAAGAGAGGCCCGGCGACTGTTTTCGGAGACCGAAAACGTCCGACGATAGACCGGCTATATTACCGCTATAGTTATCCGTTGGGGCGTCAAACGAACTCCGAATGCTGTGAAACTTGGCAGGCGGCCTACTGACAACAAAACAACACCGCACGCCAACTTTCAACCCATTCCGAGAACATTTTCCGTCCATTTATAAAATACTATTTCGGACATGCCGCGGGCGCGTGCAAGTGTGTCTGGGCTCAGAATGGACAACGGAAGGAACTGGGAGAACCCGGGCGAATGCAAGTTTCGAAAACATGATGATGCAATGCACATGATGACATGACAACAAGTGACACGCAAGCAAATGACAAAGCAACAATAGCGAATACTGGAAGACACCTGGCACAACGGTCTCGGGGCATTACAACACTCCACCACTACGAGAGGATCTCGTCCCGAGATCTAGAATGGCACCGGAGGGAAAAATAAAGGAGGAAGATAAGCGGTAAAACTAAGTTGCTTCTTTGACGAATGAGTGAAACCAAAGAACCTTGAAAAGGTTGAGCAAAATGAATGAAAGAAAGCAACGAAGAAGAACAAAGTTGAAAGCACTCCGTTAAGAAAGAGGAATAAGAAAGAAACGATTCGGGTAGCACTCCGATTGAAAAGAAAGGAATAGAATAAGAACTTGATAAGGTGATAGAACTTGAAAAGAGGGCACGACACTCCGGTTAAAAGGACAATCATGTAAAGAACATGATCTTTGACAAACGAGATGATGGGTTGAGAAGATCAACATCACAACGCCTCCGGAAGGAAGAAATAGAAGATAGATCATTGAGATAAAAGAATGTAGAAGAAAAGGCCAACTTCTGCTACAAAAGAGCTTGAAAAAGTATCCTTAGGAGATGGGTCGAACGGAGTTGTTGGAAAAAAACCCAACAACGAAAAGAATAATCTTTATATGGTCTTATGGAATACATCTCAAATTATGAGGTGACACCCTGCCACTCACGGGAAGAAGAATTGGACTGATATGAACAAGGAGACGAGAAAACTTATTTCACCAGAAGGATAAAAGACGAACTTGGGTCCTTTATGAGCACCATAAATAGCAACAATCCTTAGGGAAGACTTTAGGTGAAATATAACCCAAGATAACTCCAACGAAGAGGTTGATGGATTTAAAATATCTCATTCTTAACAACGTGTGAATCATGAAACATGAACTCAAATTATCAAGAATGACATAATACCACCTCCAATGATACGGAAGAAAGAATTGCACTCCGGATTGCAGGATGAAAAAAAAACTTAAGCTCCTTAGAAAAGAATCTCGATGAACACTTTGAGAAGGAATTAAATCCTTGATGAACCATCATGTAGAACATCCATGAAGAACTCCGGTAATAAAAGAATGATCCAAAATAATTGAATGATGAAAAGAATAAGATTGAAGCCTTGCAATGATTTAAATGGATCTTTGCGACGAGATAAAGTGGAAACTTGGAACAACGGAAGAAAAGATAAAGCATCTCAAACCGAGAATGTGATATGAAGAACCACTCCGGAATAAGGAATTGAATTTACTCGATGAAATAAGAATAAGAATTACATTATGCTTATCCTTCACCAATTTAGATTGATGACAACCAACGGATTTGGCACACTACTTATTCTCGTAGAAAGGATTAATATAGATATAGCATAACTTGAGAAAGTCTTCAACGAACCACCGGAAGGATTGAAAACAACGAATAAATTGATATGATAACGAATGACGAGAACTCTTGAACGAACCACCGTAAGAATTATAAATGAGCAAAGAGAAGATAAAGAAACACCGGGAAGAATTAGCAAATGAATGAAGATGCTTGAGAGAATTTATATATGAGAGAACAAAGAGATCATGCACTGCTTAGAGAGGATATTTGATCGATGCACCGGTAAAATTAGGAGGATGAGAGCTGAAAGCTAGAATGAATAATCCCGAAATGATGGCCTTCGGAGAATCAAACTGAAAATACTCTGAATTACTCCGGATGGGTGAAAAGGAATTCTCACAACCGAAACAATTATGGGAGGATGGCAGAGAATGGGGCAAGATTTAAAAAAAACTCTTCTTTGGTCTTCAAAATCTGAGAATGACGATGAGAAACACCACCAAGTTGTTGAGATACTCCGGGATGAAAAAATGGAAGGTTGAGCCAACGATGAAAAGAATTTGAAAGATCTTGGAGAAAAACATATGACTGATGATGAATCATTCTTACGTCAAAACTTCAAAAAGAATTTGAGGATAGCTCCGGACAAATAAGAAGAGTCAGGTAAGATCCTGGGAAAAAACCTGTGGGTTAGGGCCCACTCAAAAGAAACACCGTTGAATGATTTAAAAGAGAGAATGCACCGGTTGAGTTAAATGACTTGAATGAGATTACAACCTTGAAAGAGCTTGAACGAATGCAGAGTGGAAACACGAATCTTCGAGATATCTTCAGCACTTCGGAACAATTGAATAGCGAGAGGTGAATGACAAAGAGGTGCACAGGTATGATAAAACTTCTGAAACGAGGAAAGGATATGATCAACACCAAAAGCTTGAATTGAAACCACGGGAGAAGAAAAAGAACGAAGAATGATGAACTAGAAGCTCCGTTAGAATCTTCATGAGAATCACCAGATAAGAATATTGAAAGAAAAGAAAGAAGAGACTTCACATGTATAAAATGGATACTTGATTAAGAAATCTGAGTCCTTGAAGAGAAAAGGTGGGTGGGTGGGAAAATAAAGGAAACTTGGAACGGATGAAGCAAACACCGTTGAGAAGAACTGATAATTGATCTTGTGGATGTTGACAAGATTGGATCCATTTGAAGAGGAGCACACCGGTTGAAAAGGATTGGCAAGACAATCTTGATTATCATGAAGGATTGGTATTTACATAGGAATATAAGAACACCATTTGGAAAAGGTATGGAATCAACATTTCACTTCGAAGCAACTCGAATACCACAACTGAAAACAAAACAAGGATTGGCTTGCAAAATAAGCCAGAACAAACATATGATAGAGATTTCGTCCGAAGTTTTTGTGGTGGGGCCTACACGGGCTCGATCGTACAGCACCATCATGTACAAGGCAGTGCACATGACATACGAAGCGTCCCCGAGTCGGCATAGCCAAGGACTCTTTAAGACACAACGAGACCACTGTAAAACCAACCGTGGATAGGCGGACCACTAGATGTCGAACCCCAATTTCATATCATACATCTGTCGGAAAGATATCCTAAGAGCTACTTGAATTCCCACTTATAAACTCCCGAAATTTTCCGTTTATGCAATCAGGTGTTGGGGATACAGGGGAAGCATAATATCTCACCCAAAACTAACAAATCCTACATCCAGTTGTATCCATCCTTCAACACATAACCAAGAAACCTTCAGAAATCATCTACCTCAACCTTCGAAAAGCATCCGTTATACAAGTTATGGCAATACTCCCGAACTCCCGCCCCAGTACTAGGTGGCATCGAGGTTATCTCACCAACAACTGCATAAAAGAGATTTTCGATGTCGGCGAAACTAATCTCAGGTATTCCAGAACTGCAACGATAAAATTGTGACGACAACACCTCAGAGCTCAACTCCCCGGGACACTGCCACAACCCCTAAATGACAGGAGGCACCAAGAACAATGTTCTCGTCACTAAACCATCGGAATGATTCCAAGATACCCGCGTGATCCTAAAAAAAATTTAGTGAAATTTCAGAAGAGAAGAGTCAAAACTCTACGTCAGGATGCCTCACCAGAGCGACCAAGGGACTGAGGAGTAAAAAGAATTCCTAACTCTCCGATATATAATTCCTAAATGACTCAAAACATTTCTAGACTCAATAACGCCAGCAATTCGATCAAGCAGGGGGCTCCTAAGGTCGGGGAAGGCTGTGATTACCAACTTGTAACGCCCTCGATGCGGCTATATCTCCCACGTGTCGAAGCACGACTTAGAGGCATAACCGCATTGAAAGCAATGTCGCAAGTGAGGTAATCTTCACACAACCTATGTAATACATAAGGGAAAGAGATACATAGTTGGCTTACAATCGCCACTTCACACAATTACATGAATAAAGCATTACATCATCCAGATACAATCAAGGTCCGACTACGGAACCAAAATAAAAGAAGACTACCCCAAATGCTACATAGATCCCCGATCGACCCCAACTGGGCTCCACTACTGATCAACTAGAATGAAGCAACATAAAGGACAAGATCTTCATCGAGCTCCTCCTTGAGCTTGGTTGTGTCACCTGCACGGTAACATCGGCACCTGCAAACTGGTTTTGGAAGTAATTGTGAGTCACGGGGACTCGGCAATCTCACACCCTCGCGATCAAGACTATTTAAGCTCATGGGTAAGGTAAAGGTATGAGGTGGAGCTGCAGCAAGCGACTAGCATATTTGGTGGCTAAACATACGCAAATGAGAGCGAGAAGAGAAGGCAAAGCACGGTCGAGAAACTATGATCAATAAGTGATCCTAGAACAACCTACGTCAAGCATTACTCCAACACCGTGTTCACTTCCCGGACACCGCCAAGAAGAGACCATCCCGGCTACACACGCGGTTGATGTATTTTAATTAAGATCAACTTCAGGTTTTCTACAACCGTACATTAACAAATTCCCATCTGCCCATAACCGCGGGCACGGCTTTCGAAAGTTAAAAACCCTACAGGGGTGTCCCAACTTAGCCCATCACAAGCTCTCACGGTTAGCGAAGGATATTCCTTCTAGCGGGAAGACCCGATCAGACTCGGAATCCCGGTTACAAGACATTTCGACAATGGTAAAACAATACCAGCAAAGCCACCCAGATGTGCCGACAAATCCCGATAGGAGCTGCACATATCTCGTTCTCAGGGCACACCGGATGAGCCAGACGTCAGGTGGGCCAGCCCAGAGTTGCCCCTGGTAGCTCCGGGCATCGCTCGGTTTGGACCAACACTCAGAGGAGCACTGGCCCGGGGGTTTAATAAAGATGACCCTTGGGCAGGCCTACCCAAGGGAAATAAAAAGGCTAGGTGGCGAATGGTAAAACCAATGTTGGGCCTGGCTGGAAGAGTTTTATTCAAGGCGAACTGTCAAGGGGTTCCCATAATAACCCAACCGCGTAAGGAACGCAAAATCCGGAAACATAACACCGATATGACGGAAACTAGGGCGGCAAGAGTGGAACAAAACACCAGGCATAAGGCCGAGCCTTCCACCCTTTACCAAGTATATAGATGCATTAATTAAATAAGAGGTATTGTGATATCCCAACAAGTAAACATGTTCCAACAAGGAACAACATCTCCATGTTCCAACAAGGAACAAACTTCAATCTTCACCTGCAACTAACAACGCTATAAGAGGGGCTGAGAAAAGCGGTAACATAGCCAAACAATGGTTTGCTAGGACAAGGTGGGTTAGAGGCTTGGTTCAAAAATATGGGAGGCATGATAAGCAAGTGGTAGGTATCACAGCATAGGCATAGCAAAAGAGCGAGCAACTAGCAAGCAAAGATAGAAGTGATTTCGAGGGTATGGTCATCTTGCCTGAGATCCCGCAAGGAAGAAGAACGAGTCCATGAAGAATACAAAGCGGACGTAGCCAACGAATCCTCACAACACGACGTTACCGGATTACCGAGACGAAGTGCACCGAAAAGAAAGCAAACAACATAGTAAACAACCACCACATAAACATGGCATGATGCACAATCAAGTATGATGCATGTCCGGTTTAATGAAGCATGGCATGGCAAAATGCACAAGCAATCCTACAAATTAAGTGGAGCTCAACATGCAACTCCGTTGCATATTGACGAAACACCACATTAGAGTTACTTAGTTCGATCTCGTTTATGTACCCAACAAGATTAAATGTTGTTAGCATGGCAAGAGGGTGAAGCAAAGTAAAACTACCTATCTAGTCAAGTTTAAATGAGGCCGGAAGCAACGGACAACAATTCCGGTAAATCCCCATATGCATATGTTAGGTTTGGTACTATTCTGCCCTAAACCATATTTTATAGTTATTAAACATGCAAGATGATGCCACCATGTTAAACTACGCAAAATTCTACCCCATTTACATATAAAGTTTATTAAAAATCGAGCTACAGTTATTTAGTTATGATTTAAATCATTTTAACATGACATAGGAGCAAATTTAAACAAACAACATTTTAACATGGATCAAAAAGACATATTATGAAACTAGATGAAAACCTAAGCAAGTTTCATATACAAAGTTTTTACATGTGATGCTTAGTTTGTGAGTTAAAATATGCATGAAGTTTAGGGGCTGATCTGAAAAAGTGCAAATCCCTGGAAATTGACAAATTCACAGATCTGGAAAAAAAAAGCTACACTGGGCCGAATCTGGCCGGCCCAACAGAGAAGGAGAAAAAAAGGAGGGCGCTCGGGGGGCGGCCTCACCCATGGGCCAGGCCAAGTTCGGAGGGGAAGCAGGCTGGAAGTGGCGGCGCGACACTTGGGCTGGCGGGGCAGATGCGGCAGCGCTGGGCCTTGTGCCTGCTTGCGGCCCACGAGACTGGAGAGGAGGCCGACTCACGCGCAACCGACGACGCGGAGGCGACCTTCTTCACGCGTCTGGCCACGACAGGAAGCAGGACGACGGCGGATGGCTCTCCGGCGACGGCGAGGGCCGAAGACAGCAGGAAGGCTGGGGAACGGACGGATCTGGACGGAAACTTGCCGGATCCGACGAATCCGAGCGACGTCGGAAGCTGAGCGGCGACGAGGAGCTCCAGGCAGCGGCGCTATCCATGGCCAGAGAGAGAGAGAGAGAGAGAGAGAGAGATCTGTAAGAGAAAGAGGAAGGGAAACGGAGGAAGGGAGGAGAGGGCGACCGGGACGCGACCTGGGCGACGTCGCAGAGCAGGGGTAGCCGGTGATAAGGTGTGCTCCGGTGGCCGGCGGGTCCTGCGGGAGCATCGAGTGGCGGCTCCCTCCCGATCCGGATCGGATCGAGGAGGTGTAGCGGGAGCGAGCAGGCGACGACACGGCTCGGGCGCAGACGAGGCGTGTGTTCGTCCTTGAAGCAGAGGACGCAAGCGGCTTGGGCAGTGACGCGGATGCAGACGAGGCTAGATCAGGCGCAAGACCGGCGAGGGTAGCGGATCCGGGCACGGGGAAGGAGGCAGGGACGCGCGGCTCATCCCCTGGGCTCACCGGCGAGAAAATGTAGTGATTGATGTTGTTGTTTAAGAAAAGAGAGAGAGAGAGAGAGAGAGAGAGAGAGAGAGAGGTTCAGAGAAAGAACAGGCGAAGGAAGCAAAGAGAGACTGCGGGCAGGGGACTCCGGTGGGCAGGTGATGGTGACGAGGTGCATCAGTGCCGCTCGCATAGCCTCGTCATGGTCGCGGGGGCCTGCAGGAGTTGAGGCTTGCTGCAGGTTCAGTCGCCGGCGACGACGACGCCATGGAGGGAGGAGCAAGCGGGAGGAGCTTGACGATGGCGTGCTCCTCTCCTCTGGATCGAGCGAACCAGGGCCACGGGGACGAGGGACTCCGCGGGCAGGAGCTGCGGCTGGAAGAGTAGATCGAGCGGAGGCTGGGTGTTGGTTGGTCGGGGATGGATCCCAAGGAAGGGGATTGGGGTGGTGGCGGCGGCGAGGAAAACGAGAGAGATAGGGGAGGTTTGTGGTTGGCTATGGGTGAGATCCTGATGGGGATTTGGGAGATAAGTGAGGCAGCGGCAGGGACAAGTGCCTAGAAGTTAGGGTTTGGTCTAGATTTAGACTAGAGAGTATATATATATATATATATATATATATATATATATAAAGAAAGAGGGAGATATTTAGGGGCTAATCCGTTCCTCCAAATAAATCGAGCGGTCGAGAAAAATAGACTAGGAAGTCCAATTAACAAAACGGAGACGTTTTGTAGATGTTTGGGGATGATCCGGACACAACGGTGACGACTGCCCGGATCGGGTCCGGGACAGCTTTCGGACGCGCGCGTGAGAAGGTCCGCGGACTGACGAGAGAGCCTAGGTTAGGCCTGGCAGTAGGTAGTGGACTGTGCAGAAGGTCTCAGGCTGAGAGAAGAGAAGAGAGGCCCGGCGACTGTTTCCGGAGACTGAAAACGTTCGACGATAGACCGTCTATATTACCGCTATAGTTATCCGTTGGGGCATCAAACAAACTCCGAATGCGATGAAACTTGGCAGGCGGCCTATTGACAACAAAACAACACCGCACGCTAACTTTCAACCCATTCCGAGAATATTTTCCGTCCACTTATAAAATACTATTTCGGACATGCCGCGGGCGCGTGCAAGTGTGTCTGGGCTCAGAACGGACAACGGAAGGAACTGAGAGAACCCGGACGAATGCAAGTTTCGAAAACATGATGATGCAATGCACATGATGACATGACAAGAAGCGACACGCAAGCAAATGACAAAGCAACAATAGCGAATACTGGAAGACACCTGGCGCAACGGTCTTGGGGCGTTACATCCATGCTATATTATCTACTGTTTTGGACATTATTGGGCTTTATTATCCACTTTTATATTATTTTTGGGACTAACCTATTAACCGGAGGCCCAACCCAGAATTGCTGTTTTTTGCCTGTTTTAGGGTTTCGAAGAAAAGGAATATCAAACGGAGTCCAAACGGAATGAAACCTTCGGGAACGTGATTTTCTCATCGAATACAACTCAGGAGACTTGGACCCTACGTCAAGGCACGTAACAGGAGGCCACGAGGTAGGGGGCGCGCCCTACCCTACAAGGCGCGGCCCCACCCTTGTGGGCCCCCTGTTGCTCCACCGACGTACTTCTTCCTCCTATATATACCCACGTAACCCCAAACGATCAGATACGGAGCCAAAACCCTAATTCCACCGCCGCAACTTTCTGTATCCACGAGATCCCATATTGGGGCCTGTTCCTAAGCTCCGCCGGAGGGGGCATCGATCATGGAGGGCTTCTACATCAACACCATAGCCTCTCCGATGAAGTGTGAGTAGTTTACTTCAGACCTACGGGTCCATAGTTAGTAGCTAGATGGCTTCTTCTCTCTTTTTAGATCTCAATACAATGTCCTCCCCTCTCTTGTGTAGATCTATTCGATGTAATCTTCTTTTTGCGGTGTGTTTGTTAAGACCGATGAATTGTGGGTTTATGATCAAGTCTATCTATGAATAATATTTGAATCTTCTCTGAATTCTTTTATGTATGATTGGTTATCTTTGCAAGTCTCTTTGAATTATCAGTTTGGTTTGGCCTACTAGATTGATCTTTCTTGCAATGGGAGAAGTGCTTAGCTTTGGGTTCAATCTTGCGGTGTCCTTTCCCGGTGACAGTAAGGGCAGCAAGGCACGTATTGTATTGTTGCCATCGAGGATAACAAGATGGGGTTTTCTTCATATTGCATGATTCTATCCCTCTACATCATGCCATCTTGCTTAAGGCGTTACTCTGTTTTTAACTTAATACTCTAGATGC
Organism: Triticum aestivum; assembly: GCF_018294505.1. Classification (NCBI taxonomy): domain Eukaryota; kingdom Viridiplantae; phylum Streptophyta; class Magnoliopsida; order Poales; family Poaceae; genus Triticum; species Triticum aestivum. The sequence continues at coordinate 1,947,661 of NC_057803.1, read as the reverse complement.
ATGCTGGATAGCGGTCGATGAGTGGAGTAATAGTAGTAGATGCAGGCAGGAGTCGGTCTACTTGTCTCGGACGTGATGCCTATATACATGATCATACCTAGATATTCTCATAACTATGCTCAATTCTGTCAATTGCTCAACAATAATTTGTTCACCCACCGTAGAATATTTATGCTCTCGAGAGAAGCCACTAGTGAAACCTATGGCCCCCGGGTCTATCTTTATCATATCAATCTCCTACTACTTAGTTATTTACTTTGCTATTTACTTTGCCTTTATTTTACTTTGCATCTTTATCATAAAAATACTAAAAATATTATCTTTATCATATCTATCAGATCTCACTCTCGTAAGTGGCCCTATAGGGATTGACAACCCCTATTTGCGTTGGTTGCGAGGATTTATTTGTTTTGTGCAGGTGCGAGGGACTCGCGCGTAGCCTCCTACTGGATTGATACCTTGGTTCTCAAAACTGAGGGAAATACTTACGCTACTTTGCTACATCATCCCTTCCTCTTCGGGGAAAACCAACGCAGTGTTAAAAGAGGTAGCAGTAAGTCAGCAAGCAATGCAGTTCATCCGTTTGGTGTTTAAATTAAGATAGGCAATGCATCACCTGATCATCGATCAGAAGGCAGTCAAGGCCGAACAAAGTGTTATTTTTTGGATTGAAGGACTCCCACAACCGCGAGATGCGCGCCCGCACTTTACATTTGTCCATTCCATACTTTAACTGAGACAGTGGGATGAACTCATCCTCAGTTGAACCCATTTTGGCCTGGATGGCTTGAAGATGCAAGTTAGCATAGAGACAAAAGTAAATAGTGATCAATCTTTTGTGTTGTATATTCTTTAACCCCACATATAGATATGCTTAAGAGTCCGGTGATAAATTTCTGAGTTGTGTTTTTGTGATGAAAAGGTGTCGGTTGTGTTGCCTGTACATCTATTTTTGGATGAAATCTCTTCTAATTTTCGTGGATTTATTAACAGTGATTTCAAATCAAGTGATGAGTTTGGAGGGCAGATTAGAATAATAGAAATGCTAGTGTGAGTTCCAATGCTGCTGCCACTATGTGGTGTATATGGAGAATGAGAATAACAACATTTTCTATCTACAGGTATGGCGTCAACAACTAGTATATGGCGTCAGCAACTAGCGGAACAAGGGGGAAATCACCACAAGAGAAGTACTAAACTGAGGCCTCTGCCTTTCCATAGGATGCAAACATTTATAGGAGTATATAAATCGACTTAACCATAGGTTGTGGCGGAAAACTAAAACGAATCCGAATAAAGATATTCGAGGATAATAAGATGGGGTTTTCTTCATATTGCATGAGTCTATACCTCTACATCATGTCATCTTGCTTAAGGCGTTACTGAGGTCATCAGTCAGCAACCGGCGCACTGAGGCCATCTCAGATCACAGACTCAACACCGTAGTGGAAGCTTGAAGCTATTCGAGGATGGGGAAGCACTACTCGAGAATCAGGATTGTCGGAGAGGAATCCTTCGTGAGGACATCCCGGAGAAAATCGATGGCGATGAGACAAGAAACCAGATAAGAACTACTACTTGTAAATTAGTAATGCAAGGGCTAGAAAAAAGAGGCTGCCCTGCTCTTTTCCCCATTGGAAGACCTGGGTTACCTCCGTCCTCCGGAACCGAAGTCGTAGATGTAACTGATATTCTCCTCGCCGTCGCCGAGAACAAAGACCAAATGAGGAGGAGGAGAGCTCCTCGTCGGCGCCTTTAGCGCTCGTAAGGAGTTCGGGTGCCCACGCGAGCTCCCTTTATGGGCCGGCCCACTCTGCCATCGGTCCGCACTCCCGGGCATCACTCGCTCGCTTGCTCGATCGATCAAGTCGCGTCGCCTGCTCTTCATTTTTTTCTGCTTTGCTACTTTTCAGGGCAAAAATGGAGGGAATATGCTTGTAAGTTTTTCATAAATATGAAAAAATATGATTAAGAAAAAATTTCATTGAATAGGAAAAAAGTTCATCGGTTTTGAAAAGAGTTCATCGAATACGAAGAAAGCTCATCGAATTTTAAAAAAAAAGTTCATCGAATTTGAAGAAGAAAAGTTCATCGAATACGAAAAAGGTTCATCGATGTTGAAAAAAGTTCAACGCTTTTGAACAAAAGTCATCGAATTTGAGTTCATCGAGTTTGAAAAAGTTCATCGGATTTGAAAAAAAGTTCACCGAATTTGAAAAAGTTCATCAAATTTGGAAAAAAAGGTCATCAAATTTGAAAAAAGCTCATCAAGATTTAAAAAAATTCATCAATTTTGCAGAAAAAAACTTGAAGAAAAAAATTTCTCGAATTTGAAAAAGGAAAGAAATAAAAAGAAAAAACAGAAGAAAGATAAAAGAGAACAAAAACATGTAAGTAAACACAATAGCTTGGGTGGTCTGGTGGTTGTCGTGTTCTACTTTCAACTCGCTCGACGTGGGTTTGATTCTTGGCTCTCCCATGCTTTTTGCGCTTTAGAAACAGAAGAAAAAGACCCCAAAGGGGCACATTCGATTAATTTTGACCGTCAAATCATGTCAATCCAATGACCTAGACTACTTTAACGTCGAGCGCTCAACACGTTTAGCGTGTAGTTAATTTCATACCAAAAATAGTGTTAATCACATAATAACATGGAAATAATATCCTACTTAATATCCGCATGCACTTAATATATTTCCAATGCACGTACACATTGACTAGTTTGAAAAAGAGCAGAATCTATATCTATACCAATATAAAAAGAGCCAAAGAGGCAGGTCCAATTAATTTTGACCGTCAAATCATGTCAATCCAACGACCTAGACTGCTTCAATATCGAGCGCTCAGCACGTTTAGCGTGTAGTTAATGTCATATCAAAAATAGTGTTAATTACATAATAACACAAAAATAATATCCTGCTTAATATTCATATGTATTTAATATATTTTCAAATTAACGTGCATTACACATACACATTAACTAGTTTGAAAAAGAGCAGAAGAGAAGAAGAGCAGAAGGGCGAAGAGACGACGGTCTCCTACACGGTGTACAGTGGCCGAGCCTGGGCCGGTGTCCTGACAAGCCCAACAGGAAACTATAGAAAAATGCACCTAGTCTTAAAAGCCTATGGGTTCATGTCAGGCCCATTGATGGGACGAGACAGCCTCAGTCCCGTCATTTCTTCTTTTGACCATTTTAGAACTCGTGTAAAGTTAACACAAAGGTGAGATATTTGTTCATGTTCACGTCAAAAAGACATATTTATTTATGTTAAAAAAGTTGAAACATTTATTTTGATACGACCATAATAGTATATATATTTTCAACAACAGAAATTCCTTACATTTTTTACCCTTAAATCTCTAAAGTCCAAACCCTTGTAAATCACTCACTTAAGTGGTTGGAGTTGCCCGTTGTGTCTATGTGTTGAGTACTTTTCAAATCATCGGCCCCCAACCTTTTGGAACAAGCTTGCGTCCTGCTTTATATATAATAAAGCAGCAACCGAACAAAGTATACGGCATTGGCTTCGACCTAGCACCACAACACACCACGTACATCGTGGGTGTGCTTGGTTGTAGCATTCAGCATGTGGATGCAAAATAAACCTCTTTAGTTGTCTTGGCTACTTTTAAGTTGTGGCACTCATGCTTATTTAAAGCAGCCATGGATACGGTTGTGGAACAAATGTTTCCTCATGGCCAGGCTCCAGCGGACGCAGTGTAGCACGAGGTTTCTGAAGGAAATATGCCCTAGAGGCAATAATAAAGTTGTTGTTTATATTTCCTTATATCATGATAAATATTTATTATTCATTTTAGAATTATATTAACTGGAAACCTAGTACAAGTGTGAATACATAGACAAAACAGAGTGTCATAAGGATGCCTCTACTTGACTAGCTCGTTAATCAAAAATGGATAAGTTTCCTAGCCATAAACATGAGTTGTCATTTGATGAACGGGATCACATCATTAGAGAATGATGTGATTGACTTGACCCATCCGTTAGCTTAGCACTATGATCGTTTAGTTTATTGCTATTGCTTTCTCCATATCTTATACATGTTCCTATGACTATGAGATTATGCAACTCCCGGATACCGCAGGAACACTTAGTGTGCTATCAAACGTCACAACGTAATTGAGTGATTATAAAGATGCTCTACAGGTGTCTCCGATGGTGTTTGTTGAGTTGACATAGATCGAGATTAGGATTTGTCACTCCGATTGTTGGAGAGGTATCTCCAGGCCCTCTCGGTAATGCACATCACTATAAGCCTTGCAAGCAATGTGACTAATGAGTTAGTTACAGGATGATGCATTACGGAACGAGTAAAGAGACTTGCTGGTAACGAGATTGAACTATGTATGATGGTACCGATGATCGAATCTCGGGCAAGTAACATACCGATGACAAAGGGAACAACGTATGTTGTTATGCGGTTTGACCGGTAAAGATCTTCGTAGAATATGTAGGAAACAATATGAGCATCCAGGTTCCGCTATTGGTTATTGACCGGAGATGAGTCTCGGTCATGTCTACATAGTTCTCGAACCCGTAGGGTCCGCACGCTTAACGTTCGATGACGATCGGTATTATGAGTTTATGTGTTTTGATGTACCGAAGGTAGTTTGGAGTCCAAGATGTGATCACGGACATGACGAGGAGTCTCGAAATACTCGAGACATGAATATTGATATATTGGAAGGTTATGTTTGGACACCGGAATGGTTTCGGATGAGTTCGGGCATATACCGAAGTACTGGGGGGTTACCGGACCCCCTCCCGGGGGGGGAGTTAATGGGCCTTAATGGGCCATGGTGGGAGAGAGGAGGAGGCGGCCAAGTGGGAGGCGCGCGCCCCCCAATCCCAATCTGAATTGAGAGGGGCCCCCCCTTTCCTTCCCTCTCTCTCCCTCTTCCTTCTTCTCCTACTCCAACTAGGGAAGGGGGGAAACCTACTCCTACTAGGAGTGGGAATCCCCCCTTGGACGCGCCACAGAGAGGCCGGCCCTCCCCTCCTTCACTCCTTTATATACGGGGGAGGGGCCACCCCATAGACACACAAGTTGATTCTTAGCCGTGTGTGGTGCCCCTGTTGGAAATATGCCCTAGAGGCAATAATAAAATGGTTATTATTATTTCCTTGTTCATGATAATTTTCTATTGTCATGCTATAATTGTGTTATCCGGAAATCGTAATACATGTGTGAATACATAGACCACAACACGTCCCTAGTGAGCCTCTAGTTGACTAGCTCGTTGATCAAAAGATAGTCATGGTTTCCTGACTATGGACATTAGATGTCATTGATAACGGGATCACATCATTAGGAGAATGATGTGATGGACAAGACCCAATCCTAAGCATAGCTCAAAGATCGTGTAGTTCGTTTGCTAGAGCTTTTCCGAATGTCAAGTATCATTTCCTTAGACCATGAGATTGTGCAACTCCCGGATACCGTAGGAGTGCTTTGCGTGTGCCAAACATCACAACGTAACTGGGTGACTATAAAGGTGCACTACGGGTATCTCCGAAAATGTTTGTTGGGTTGGCACGAATCGAGACTGGGATTTGTCACTCCGTATGACGGAGAGGTATCTCTGGGCCCACTCGGTAATGCATCATCATAATGAGCTCAATGTGACCAAGTGGTTGATCACAGGATCATGCATTACAGTACGAGTAAAGTGACTTGCCGGTAACGAGATTGAATGAGGTATTGGGATACCGATGATCGAGTCTCGGGCGAGTAACGTATCGATTGACAAAGGGAATTGTACACGGGATTGATTGAATCCACGACATCGTGGTTCATCCGATGAGATCATCGAGGAGCATGTGGGAGCCAACATGGGTATCCAGATCCCGTTGTTGGTTATTGACCGGAGAGTCTTCTCGGTCATGTCTGCGTGTCTCCCGAACCCGTAGGGTCTACACACTTAAGGTTTGGTGACGCTAGGGTTGTAGAGATATTAGTATGCGGTAACCCGAAAGTTGTTCGGAGCCCCGGATGAGATTCCGGACGTCACGAGGAGTTCCGAAATGGTCCGGAGGTGAAGAATTATATATAGGAAGTCCAGTTTCGGCCATCGGGAAAGTTTCGGGGGTCACCGATATTGTACCGAGACCACCGGAAGGGTCCCGGGGGTCCAACGGGTGGTGCCACCTATCCCGGAGGGCCCCATGGGCTGAAGTGGGGAAGGGAACCAGCCCCTGGTGGGCTGGTGCGCCCCCCTTGGGCCTCCCCCTGCGCCTAGGGTTGGAAACCCTAGGGGCGGGGGCGCCCCACTTGGCTTGGGGGGCAAGCCACCCCCCTTGGCCGCCGCCCCCTTGAGATCCAATCTCTAGGGCTGGCGCCCCCCTAGGGGCCCTATATATAGTGGGGGGAGGGAGGGCAGCCGGACCCTAGCCCCTGGAGCCTCCCTCTCCCTCCCGTGAGACCTCTCCCTCTCACTCAGCTTGGCGAAGCCCTGCCGAGAACACCGTTGCTTCCACCACCACGCCGTCGTGCTGCTGGATCTCCATCAACCTCTCCTTCCCCCTTGCTGGATCAAGAAGGAGGAGATGTCTTCCCAACCGTACGTGTGTTGAACGCGGAGCTGTCGTCCGTTCGGCGCTCGGTCATCGGTGATTTGGATCACGATGAGTACGACTCCATCAACCCCGTTCTCTTGAACGCTTCCGCTCGCGATCTACAACGGTATGTAGATGCACTCCCCTTTCCCTCGTTGCTAGATAACTCCATAGATTGATCTTGGTGATGCATAGAAAATTTTAAATTCTGGTACGTTCCCCAACAGTGGCATCATGAGATAGGTCTATACGTAGTTTCTATGCACGAGTAGAACACAAATCAGTTGTGGGCGTCGATATTGTCAATTTACTTGCCGTTACTAGTCTTATCTTGATTCGGCGGCATCGTGGGATGAAGAGGCCCGGACCGAACTTACACGTACGCTTACGTGAGACTGGTTCCACCGACTGACATGCACTGGTTGCATAAAGTGGCTAGCGGGTGTCTGTCTCTCCCACTTTAGTCGGATCGGATTCGATGAAAAGGGTCCTTATGAAGGGTAAATAGAAATTGGCATATCACGTTGTGGTTTGGGCGTAGGTAAGAAACGTTCTTGCTAGAAACCTATAGCAGCCACGTAAAAAACTTGCAACAACAATTAGAGGACGCCTAACTTGTTTTTGCAGCATGTGTCGTGTGATGTGATATGGCCAAAAGGATGTGATGAATGATATATGTGATGTATGAGATTGATCATGTTCTTGTAATAGGAATCACGACTTGCATGTCGATGAGTATGACAACCGGCAGGAGCCATAGGAGTTGTCTTAATTTATTTATGACCTGCGTGTCAACATAACCGTCATGTAATTACTTTACTTTATTGCTAAGCCGTTAGTCATAGTAGTAGAAGTAATAGATGACGAGACAACTTCATGAAGACACGATGATGGAGATCATGGTGTCATGCCGGTGACGATGATGATCATGGCGCCCCGAAGATGGAGATCAAAAGGAGCAAATGATATTGGCCATATCATGTCACTATTTGATTGCATGTGATGTTTATCATGTTTTTACATCTTATTTGCTTAGAACAACGGTAGCTTAAATAAGATGATCCCTCATGGCACCATTGCGAAGGTTCGTTGTTTCGAAGCACCACGTGATGATCGGGTGTGATAGATTCTAACGTTCGAATACAGCGGGTGTAAGCCAGATTTACACACGCAATACACTTAGGTTGACTTGACGAGCCTAGCATGTATAGGCATGGCCTCGGAACACGGAAGACCGAAAGGTCGAGCATGAGTCGTATAGAAGATACGATCAACATGAAGATGTTCACCGATGTTGACTAGTCCGTCTCACGTGATGATCGGAGACGGCCTAGTTGACTCGGATCATGTTTCGCTTAGATGACTAGAGGGATGTCTATCTGAGTGGGATTTCATTGAATAATTTGATTAGATGAACTTAATTATCATGAACTTAGTCTAAAATCTTTACAATATGTCTTGTAGATCAAATGGCCCACGCTAATGTTTCCCTCAACTTCAATGCGTTCCTATAGAAAACCAAGCTGAAAGATGATGGCAGCAACTATACGGACTGGGTACGGAACCTGAGGATCATCCTCATAGCTGCCAAGAAAGATTATGTCCTGGAAGCACCGCTAGGTGACGCACCCATCCCAGAGAACGAAGACGTTATGAACGCTTGGCAGTCACATGCTGATGATTACTCCCTCGTTCAGTGCGGCATGCTTTACAACTTAGAACCGGGGCTCCAAAAGTGTTTTGAGCAACATGGAGCATATGAGATGTTCGAAGAGCTGAAAATGGTTTTCCAAGCTCATGCCCGGGTCGAGAGATATGAAGTCTCCGACAAGTTCTTCAGTTGTAAGATGGAGGAAAATAGTTCTGTCAGTGAGCACATACTCAAAATGTCTGGATTGCATAACCGCTTGACTCAACTGGGAGTTAATCTCCCAGATGACGCGGTCATTGACAGAATCCTTCAGTCGCTTCCACCGAGCTACAAGAGCTTTGTGATGAACTTCAATATGCAGGGGATGGAAAAGACCATTCCTGAGGTATATTCAATGCTGAAATCAGCGGAGGTGGAGATCAAAAAGGAACATCAAGTGTTGATGGTGAACAAAACCACTAAGTTTAGGAAAGGCAAGGGCAAGAAGAACTTCAAGAAGGACAGCAAGGGGGTTGCCGTGCCTGGTAAGCAAGCTGCCGGGAAGAAGCCAAAGAATGGACCCAAGCCCGAGACTGAGTGTTTTTATTGCAAGGGAAGTGGTCACTGGAAGCGGAACTTCCCCAAATACTTAGCGGACAAGAAGGTCGGCAACACTAAAAGTATATGTGATATACATGTAATTGATGTCTACCTTACCAGTACTCGTAGTAGCTCCTGGGTATTTGATACCGGTGCGGTTGCTCACATTTGTAACTCAAAGCAGGAGCTGCAGAATAAGCGGAGACTGGCGAAGGACGAGGTGACGATGCGCGTCGGGAATGGTTCCAAGGTCGATGTGATCGCCGTCGGCATGCTGCCTCTACATTTACCTACGGGATTAGTCTTGAACCTCAATAATTGTTATTTAGTGCCAACTTTGAGCATGAACATTGTATTAGGATCTCGTTTAATTCGAGATGGCTACTCATTTAAATCCGAGAATAATGGTTGTTCTATTTATATGAGAGATATGTTTTATGGTCATGCCCCGTTGGTGAATGGTTTATTCTTAATGAATCTCGAGCGTAATGTTACACATATTCATAGTGTGAATACCAAAAGATGTAAGGTTGATAATGATAGTCCCACATACTTGTGGCACTGCCGCCTTGGTCACATAGGTGTCAAACGCATGAAGCTCCATGCAGATGGACTTTTGGAGTCTCTTGATTACGAATCATTTGACACGTGCGAACCATGCCTCATGGGGAAAATGACCAAGACTCCGTTCTCAAGAACAATGGAGCGAGCAACCAACTTATTGGGAATCATACATACTGATGTGTGCGGTCCAATGAGTGTCGAAGCTCGCAGTGGCTATCGTTATGTTCTCACCCTCATGGATGACTTGAGTAGATATGGGTATGTCTACTTAATGAAACACATGTCTGAGACCTTTGAAAAGTTCAAGGAATTTCAGAGTGAGGTTGAGAATCAACGTGACAGGAAAATCAAGTTCTTGCGATCAGATCGTGGGGGAGAATACTTGAGTCACGAATTTGGCACGCACTTAAGGAAATGTGGAATAGTTTCACAACTCATGCCGCCTAGAACACCTCAGCGTAATGGTGTGTCCGAACGTCGTAATCGCACTCTATTGGATATGGTGCGATCTATGATGTCTCTTACCGATATACCGCTGTCATTTTGGGGCTATGTTTTAGAGACTGCCGCATTCAATTTAAATAGGGCTCCGTCGAAATCCGTTGAGACGACACTGTATGAATTATGGTTTGGGAAGAAACCTAAGCTGTCGTTTCTAAAAGTTTGGGGATGCGATGCTTATGTCAAGAAACTTCAACCTGAAAAGCTTGAACCCAAATCGGAAAAATGTGCCTTCATAGGATACCCTAAAGAAACTATTGGGTATACCTTCTACCTCAGATCCGAAGGCAAGATCTTTGTTGCCAAGAATGGATCCTTTCTAGAGAAAGAGTTTCTCTCGAAAGAAGTAAGTGGGAGGAAAGTAGAACTTGATGTAGTATTGCCTCTTGAGCCGGAGAGTGGCACAACTCAAGAAAATGTTCCTGAGGTGCCTACACCGACTAGAGAGGAAGTTAATGATGATGATCATGAAACTTCAGATCAAGTTGCTACTGAACTTCGTAGGTCCACAAGGGCACGTTCCGCACCAGAGTGGTACGACAACCCTGTCCTGGAAATCATGTTTTTAGACAATGGTGAACCTTCGAACTATGAAGATGCGATGGCGGGCCCAGATTCCGACAAATGGCTGGAAGCCATGAAATCCGAGATAGGATCCATGTATGAAAATGAAGTATGGACTTTGACTGACTTGCCCGATGATCGGCAAGCCATAGAAAATAAATGGATCTTTAAGAAGAAGACAGACGCGGATGGTAATGTAACCATCTATAAAGCTCGGCTTGTCGCTAAGGGTTATCGACAAGTTCAAGGGGTTGACTACGATGAGACTTTCTCACCCGTAGCGAAGCTGAAGTCCTTCTGAATCATGTTAGCAATTTCCGCATTCTATGATTATGAGATATGGCAAATGGACGTCAAAACGGCATTCCTTAATGGTTTTCTTAAGGAAGAATTGTATATGATGTATCCGGAAGGTTTTGTTGATCCTAAGAATGCTGACAAGGTGTGCAAGCTCCAACGCTCGATCTATGGGCTGGTGCAAGCATCTCAGAGTTGGAACATTTGTTTTGATGAGATGATCAAAGCGTTTGGGTTTACACAGACTTATGGAGAAGCCTGCATTTACAAGAAAGTGAGTGGGAGCTCTGTAGCATTTCTCATATTGTATGTGGATGACATACTGTTGATGGGAAATGATATAGAATTCTTGGAAAGCATAAAGGCCTACTTGAACAAGTGTTTTTCAATGAAGGATCTTGGGGAAGCTGCTTACATATTAGGCATCAAGATCTAGAGAGATAGATCGAGACGCCTCATTGGTCTTTCACAGAGTACATACCTTGACAAGATATTGAAGAAGTTCAATATGGATCAGTCAAAGAAGGGGTTCTTGCCTGTGTTGCAAGGTACGAGATTGAGCACGACTCAATGCCCGACCACGACAGAAGATAAAGGAAAGATGAGTGTCGTCCCCTATGCCTCGGCCATAGGGTCTATCAAGTATGCTATGCTGTGTACCAGACCTGATGTAAACCTTGCCGTAAGTTTGGTAGGAAGGTACCAAAGTAATCCCGGCATGGAACACTGGACAGCGGTCAAGAATATCCTGAAGTACCTGAAGAGGACTAAGGATATGTTTCTTGTTTATGGAGGTGATGAAGAGCTCATCGTAAAGGGTTACGTCGATGCTAGCTTCGACACAGATCTGGATGACTCTAAGTCACAAACCAGATACGTGTATATTTTGAATGGTGGGGCAGTAAGCTGGTGCAGTTGCAAGCAAAGCGTTGTGGCAGGATCTACATGTGAAGCGGAGTACATGGCAGCCTCGGAGGCAGCACAAGAAGCAATCTGGGTGAAGGAGTTCATTACCGACCTAGGACTCATTCCCAATGCGTCGGGCCCGATGACTCTCTTCTGTGACAACACTGGAGCTATTGCCATTGCCAAGGAGCCCAGGTTTCACAGGAAGACCAGGCATATCAAGCGTCGCTTCAGCTCCATTCGTGAAAGTGTTCAAAATGGAGACATACATATTTGTAAAGTACATACGTACCTGAATGTAGCAGATCCGTTGACTAAACCTCTCCCTAGAGCAAAACATGATCAACACCAGAACTCTATGGCTGTTCGATTCATCACAATGTAACTAGATTATTGACTCTAGTGCAAGTGGGAGACTGTTGGAAATATGCCCTAGAGGCAATAATAAAATGGTTATTATTATGTTTCCTTGTTCATGATAATTGTCTATTGTTCATGCTATAATTGTCTTATCCGGAAATCGTAATACATGAGTGAATACGTAGACCACAACACATCCCTAGTGAGCCTCTAGTTGACTAGCTCGTTGATCAAAAAATAGTCATGGTTTCCTGACTATGGACATTAGATGTCATTGATAACGGGATCACATCATTAGGAGAATGATGTGATGGACAAGACCCAATCCTAAGCATAGCTCAAAGATCATGTAGTTCGTTTGCTAGAGCTTTTCCGAATGTCAAGTATCATTTCCTTAGACCATGAGATTGTGCAACTCCCGGATACCATAGGAGTGCTTTGGGTGTGCCAAACATCACAACGTAACTGGGTGACTATAAAGGTACACTACGGGTATCTCCAAAAGTGTCTGTTGGGTTGGCACGAATCGAGACTGGGATTTGTCACTCCGTATGACAGAGAGGTATCTCTGGGCCCACTCGGTAATTCATCATCATAATGAGCTCGATGTGACCAAGTGGTTGATCACGGGATCATGCATTACGGTACGAGTAAAGTGACTTGCCGGTAACGAGATTGAACGAGGTATTGGGATACTGACGATTGAGTCTCGGGCGAGTAACGTACCAATTGACAAAGGGAATTGTATACGGGATTGATTGAATCCACGACATCGTGGTTCATCCGATGAGATCATCGAGGAGCATGTGGGAGCCAACATGGGTATCCAGATCGCGTTGTTGGTTATTTACCGTAGAGTCGTCTCGCTCATGTCTGCGTGTCTCCCGAACCCGTAGGGTCTATACACTTAAGGTTCGGTGACGCTAGGGTTGTAGAGATATTAGTATGCGGTAACCCGAAAGTTGCTCGGAGTCCCGGATGAGATCCCGGGCGTCACGAGGAGTTCCGGAATGGTCCGGAGGTGAAGAATTATATATAGGAAGTCCAGTTTCGGCCATCGAGAAAGTTTTGGGGGTCACCCGTATTGTACCGAGACCACCGGAAGGGTTCCGGGGGTCCACCGGGTGGGGACACCTATCCCGGAGGGCCCCATGGGCTGAAGTGGGGAAGGGAACCAGCCCCTGGTGGGCTGGTGCGCCCCCCTTGGGCCTCCCCCTGCGCCTAGGGTTGGAAACCCTAGGCGGGCGCCCCACTTGGCTTGGGGGGCAAGCCACCCCCCTGTCCCCCCCTTGAGATCCAATCTCTAGGGCCGGCGCCCCCCCTAGTGGCCCTATATATAGTGGGGGGAGGGAGGGCAGCCGGACCCTAGCCCCTGGCGCCTCCCTCTCCCTCCCGTGACACCTCTCCCTCTCGCTGAGCTTGGCGAAGCCCTATCGAGAACACCGTTGCTTCCACCACCACGCCGTCGTGCTGCTGGATCTCCATCAACCTCTCCTTCCCCCTTGCTGGATCAAGAAGGAGGAGACGTCTTCCCAACCGTACGTGTGTTGAACGCGGAGGTGCCGTCCGTTCGGCGCTCTGTCATCGGTGATTTGGATCACGACGAGTACGACTCCATCAACCCCGTTCTCTTGAACGCTTCCGCTCGCGATCTACAAGGGTATATAGATGCACTCCCCTTTCCCTCGTTGCTAGATAACTCCATAGATTGATCTTGGTGATGCGTAGAAAATTTTAAATTCTGCTACGTTCCCCAACACCCCCCTCCACATATTTCCACCTCGGTCATATCATCGTAGTGCTTAGGCGAAGCCCTACGCCGATAACTTCAACACCACCGTCAACACGCCGTCGTGCTAACGAAACTCTCCCTCGGCCTCAACTGGATCAAGAGTACGAGGGGCGTCACCGAGCTGAACGTGTGCAGATCGCGGAGGTGTCGTGCGTTCGGTACTTGGATCGGTTGGATCGAGAAGACGTTCGACTACATCAACCGCGTTACTAAACGCTTTTGCTTTCGATCTACGAGGGTACGTAGACACACTATCCCCCTCTCGTTGCTATGCATCCCCTAGATAGATCTTGCTGATCGTAGGAAAAAAATTAAATACTGCGATCCCCAATAGTGGCATCCGAGGTCTATGCGTAGATGTTATATGCACGAGTAGAACACAAAGGAATTGTGGGCATGGGTACATACATATTGATTACCGTCACTAATTGTTTCTTGATTCGGCGGTATTGTTGGATGAAGCGGCCCGGACCGACATTACATGATCGTGTTCATGAGACTGGTTGTACCGATGTGCTTTGCACACAGGTGGCTGGCGGGTGTCAGTTTCTCCAACTTTAGTTGAATCGGATTCAATGAACAGGTTTCTTTCTAAAGATCAAAAAGCAATCACTATAGCGCGTTGTGGTTTTTGATGCGTAGGTAAGAACGGTTCTTGCTAAGCCCGTAGCAGCCACGTAAAATTTGCAACAACAAAGTAGAGGACGTCTAACTTGTTTTTGCAGGGCATGTTGTGATGTGATATGGTCAAGCAGTGATTATATAAATTGTTGTATGAGATGATCATGTTTTGTAACACAGTTATCGGCAACTGGCAGGAGCCATATGGTTGTCGCTTTATTGTATGAAATGCAATCGCCATGTAATTTCTTTACTTTATCACTAAGCGGTAGCAATAGTCATAGAAGCAATAGTTGGTGAGATGACAATGATGCTACGATGGAGATCAAGGTGTCAAGCCGGTGATGATGGTGATCATGACGGTGCTTTGGAGATGGAGATCAAAAGGCACAAGATGATGATGGTCATATCATATCACTTTTATTGATTGCATGTGATGTTTATCCTTTATGCATCTTATTTTGCTTAGTACGGTGGTAGCATTATAAGATGATCTCTCACTAAATTTCAAGGTATAAGTGTTCTCCCTGAGTATGCACCGTTGCTACAGTTCGTTGTGCCGAGACACCACATGATGATCGGGTGTGATAAGCTCTACGTTCACATACAACTGGTGCAAGCCAGTTTTGCACAAGCAGAATACTCGGGTTAAACTTGACTAGCCTAACATATGCAGATATGGCCTCGGGACACTGAGACCGAAAGGTCGAGCATGAATCATATAGTAGATATGATCAACATAGTGATGTTCACCATTGAAAACTACTCCATCTCACGTGATGATCGGACATGGTTTAGTTGATATGGATCACGTGATCACTTAGATGATTAGAGGGATGTCTATCTAAGTGGGAGTTCTTAAGTAATATGATTAATTGAACTTTAATTTATCATGAACTTAGTACCTGGTAGTATTTTGCATGTCTATGTTGTTGTAGATAAATGGCCCGTGTTGTTGTTCCGTTGAATTTTAATGCGTTCCTAGAGAAAGCTAGGTTGAAAGATGATGGTAGCAATTACACGGATTGGGTCCATAACTTGAGGATTATCCTCATTGCTGCATAGAAGAATTACGTCCTGGAAGCACCGCTAGGTGCCAAACCCGCTCTAGGAGCAACTCCAGATGTTATGAACACCTGGCAGAGCAAAGCTGATGACTACTCGATAGTTCAGTGTGCCATGCTTTACGGCTTAGAACCGGGACTTCAACGACGTTTTGAACGTCATGGAGCATATGAGATGTTCCAGGAGTTGAAGTTAATATTTCAAGCAAATGCCCGGATTGAGAGATATGAAGTCTCTAATAAGTTCTACAGCTACAAAATGGAGGAGAATAGTTCTGTCAGTGAACACATACTCAGAATGTCTGGGTACCACAATCACTTGACTCAGCTAGGAGTTAATCTTCCGGTTGATAGTGTCATTGACAGAGTTTTTCAATCACTGCCACCAAGCTACAAAAGCTTCGTGATGAACTATAATATGCAAGGGATGGATAAGACAATTCCCGAGCTCTCCGCGATGCTAAAGGCTGCGGAGGTAGAAATCAAGACGGAGCATCAAGTGTTGATGGTCAACAAGACCACTAGTTTCAAGAAAAAGGGTAAAGGGAAGAAGGGGAACTTCAAGAAGAACGGCAAGCAAGTTGTTGCTCAAGTGAAGAAGCCCAAGTCTGAACCTAAGCTTGAGACTGAGTGCTTCTACTACAAAGGGACTAGTCACTGGAAGCGGAACTGCCCCAAGTATTTGGCGGATAAGAAGGATGGCAAAGCGAAAGGTATATTTGATATACATGTTATTGATGTGTACCTTACTAATGCTCGCAGTAGCGCCTAGGTATTTGATACTGGTTCTATTGATAATATTTGCAACTCGAAACAGGGGCTACAGATTATGCGAAGATTGGTTAAGGACGAGGTGACGATGCGCGTGGGAAATGGTTCCAAAGTCGATGTGATCACCGCCGGCACACTACCTCTACATCTACCTTCGGGATTAGTTTTAGACCTGAATAATTGTTATTTGGTGCCAGCATTAAGCATGAACATTATATCTGGATCTTGTTTGATGCGAGACGATTATTCATTTAAATCAGAGAATAATGGTTGTTCAATTTATATGAGTAATATCTTTTATGGTCATGCACCCTTGATGAGTGGTCTATTTTTACTAAATCTTGATAGTAGTGATAAACATATTCATAGTATTGAAGCCAAAAGATATAAGTTTAATAATGATAGTGCAACTTATTTGGGGCACTGCCGTTTAGGTCATATTGGTGTAAAGCGCATGAAGAAACTCCATACTGATGGACTTTTGGAATCACTTGATGCTTGCGAACCATGCCTTATGGGCAAGATGACTAAAACTCCGTTCTCCGGAACAATGAAACGAGCAACAGACTTATTGGAAATAATGCATACTGATGTATGCGGTCCGATGAGTGTTGATGCTCGTGGCGGGTATCGTTATTTTCTGACCTTCACAGATGATTTGAGAAGATATGAGTATATCTACTTGATGAAACATAAGTCTTAAATACTTGAAAAGTTCAAAGAATTTCAGAGTGAAGTAGAAAATCATTGTAACAAGAAAACAAAGTTTCTATGATCTGATCGTGGAGGGGAATATTTGAGTTACGAGTTTGGTCTTCATTTGAAACAATGCAGAATAGTTTCGCAACTCACACCACCTGGAACACCATAGCGTAATGAACGTCATAATCATATTTTATTAGATATGGTGTGATCTATGATGTCTCTTACTGATTTGCCACTATCGTTTTGGGGTTATGGTTTAGATACGACTGCATTCATGTTAAATAGGGCACCATCGAAGTCCGTTGAGAGGACACCTTATGAACTGTGGTTTGGCAAGAAACCCAAGTTGTCATTTCTTAAAGTTTGGGGTTGCGATGCTTATGTGAAAAAGCTTCAACCGGATAAGCTCGAACCCAAATCGGAGAAATGTGTCTTCATAAGATACCCAAAGGAGATTGTTGGGTACACCTTCTATCACAGATCCAAAGGCAAGATATTCGTTGCTAAGAATGGATCCTTTCTAGAGAAGGAGTTCCTCTCGAAAGAAGTGAGTGGGAGGAAAGTAGAACTTGATGAGGTAATTGTACTTGCTCCCTTATTGGAAAGTAGTTCATAACTGAAATCAGTTCCAGTGATTCATGCACCAATTAGTGAGGAAGCTAATGATGATGATCATAAAACTTCTGATCAAGTTACTACCGAACCTCGTAGGTCAACCAGAGTAAGATCCGCACCAGAGTGGTATGATAATCCTGTTCTGGAAGTCATGTTACTTGACCATGACGGACCTACAAACTATGAGGAAGCGATGATGAGCCCAGATTCCGCAAAATAGCTTGAAGCCATAAACTCTGAGATGGGATCCATGTATGAGAACAAAGTGTGGACTTTGGTTGACTTGCCCGTTTATCGGCAAGCCATAGAGAATAAATGGATCTTCAAGATGAATACTGATGCTGACGATAATATTACTGTCTACAAAGCTCGACTTGTTGCAAAAGGTTTTCGACAAGTTCAAGGAGTTGACTACGATGAGACCTTCTCACCCGTAGCGATGCTTAAGTCCGTCCGAATCATGTTAGCAATTGCCACATTTTATGTTTATGAAATTTGGCAAATGGATGTCAAAATTGCATTCATTAATGGATATCTTAAAGAAGAGTTGTATATGATGCAACCAGAAGGTTTTGTCGATCCAAAGGTGCTAACAAAGTGTGCAAGCTCCAGCGATCCATTTATGGACTGGTGCAAGCCTCTCGGAGTTGGAATATACGCTTTGATAATGTGATCAAAGCATATGGTTTTATACAGACTTTTGGAGAAGCTTGTATTTGCAAGAAAGTGAGTGGGAGCTCTGTAGCATTTCTGATATTATATGTGGATGACATATTGCTGATTGGAAATGATACTGAATTTCTGAATAGCATAAAAGGATACTTGAATAAGAATTTTTCAATGAAAGACCTTGGTGAAGCTGCTTATATATTGGGCATCAAGATCTATAGAGATAGATCAAGACGCTTAATTGGACTTTCACAAAGCACATACCTTGATAAAGTTTTGAAGAAGTTCAAAATGGATCAAGCAAATAAAAGGTTCTTGCATGTGTTACAAGGTGTGAAGTTGAGTCGGACTCAATGCCCGAGCACTGCAGAAGATAGAGAGAAAATGAAAGTCATTCCCTATGCTTCAGCCATAGGTTCTATCATGTATGCAATGCTGTGTACCATACCTGATGTGTGCCTTGCTATTAGTTTAGCAGGGAGGTACCAAAGTAATCCAGGAGTGGATCACTGGACAACGGTCAAGAATATCCTGAAATACCTGAAAAGGACTAAGGATATGTTTCTCGTTTATGGAGGTCACAAAGAGCTTGTCGTAAACGGTTACGTCGATGCAAGCTTTGACACTGATCCGGATGACTCTAAGTCACAAACCGGATACGTATTTTTATTGAATGATGGAGTTGTCAGTTGGTGCAGTTCTAAGCAAAGCGTCGTGGCGGGATCTACGTGTGAAGCGGAATACATAGCTACTTCAGAAGCAGCAAATGAAGAAGTCTGGATGAAGGACTTCATATCCGATCTAGGTGTCATACCTAGTGCATCGGGTCCAACGAAAATCTTTTGTGACAATACTGGTGCAATTGCCTTGGCAAAGGAATCCAGATTTCACGAGAGAACCAAGCATATCAAGAGACGCTTCAATTCCATTCATGATCAAGTCAAGGAGGGAGACATAGAGATTTGCAAGATACATACGGATCTGAATGTTGTAGACCCGTTAACTAAGCATCTCTCACGAGCAAAACATGATCAGCACCAAGACTCCATGGGTGTTAGAATCATTACAATGTAATCTAGATTATTGACTCTAGTGCAAGTGGGAGACTGAAGGAAATATGCCCTAGAGGCAATAATAAAGTTGTTATTTATATTTCCTTATATCATGATAGATGTTTATTATTCATGATAGAATTGTATTAACCGGAAACTTAGTGCATGTGTGAATACATAGACAAACAGAGTGTCACTAGTATTCCTCTACTTGACTAGCTCATTAATCAAATGTGGTTAAGTTTCCTAGCCATAGACATGAGTTGTCATTTGATGAATGGGATCACATCATTAGAGAATGATGTGATTGACTTGACCCATCCGTTAGCTTAGCACTATGATCGTTTAGTTTATTGTTGTTGCTTTCTCCATAACTTATATATGTTCCTATGACTATGAGATTATGCAACTCCCGAATACCAGAGGAACACTTAGTGTGCTATCAAACGTCACAACGTAACTGGGTGATTATAAAGATGCTCTACAGGTGTCTCTGATGGTTTTTGTTGAGTTGGCATAGATCGAGATTAGGATTTGTCACTCCGATTGTCGGAGAGGTATCTCTGGGCCATCTCGGTAATGCACATCACTATAAGCCTTGCAAGCAATGTGACTAATGAGTTTGTTACGGGATGATGCATTACGTAACGAGTAAAGAGACTTGCCGGTAACGAGATTGAACTAGTATGATGATACCGATGATCGAATCTCGGGCAAGTAACATACCGATGACAAAGGGAACAACGTATGTTGTTATGCGGTTTGACCGATAAAGATCTTCGTAGAATATGTAGGAACCAATATGAGCATCTAGGTTCCGCTATTGGTTATTGGGCAGAGATGAGTATCGGTCATGTATACATAGTTCTCGAACCCGTAGGTTCCGCACACTTAACGTTTGATGACGATCGGTATTATGAGTTTATGTGTTTTGATGTACCGAATGTAGTTTGGAGTCCCGGATGTGATCACGGACATGACGATGAGTCCCGAAATGGTCGATACATGAAGACTGATATATTGGAAGGTTATGTTTGGACACTGGAATGGTTTCAGATGAGTTCGGGCATATACCAGAGTACCGGGGGGTTACCGAACCCCCCCCCCCCTGGGGGAGTTAATGGGACTCAATGGGCCATGGTGGGAGAGAGGAGGAGGCGGCTAAGTGGGAGGTGCGCGCCCCCCAAGCCCAATCCGAATTGGGAGGGGGGTGGCCCCCCTTTCCTTCCCTCTCTCTCCCTCTTCCTTCTTCTCCTACTCCAACTAGGGAAGGGGGAAAACCTACTCCTACTGGGAGTAGGAATCCCCCCTTGGGTGTGCCATAGAGAGGCCGACCCTCCCCTCCTCCACTCCTTTATATACGGGGGAGGGGGCACCCCATAGACACACACGTTGATTCTTAGCCGTGTGCGGTGCCCCCTCCACATATTTCCACCTCGGTCATATCATCGTAGTGCTTAGGCGAAGCCCTGCGCCAGTAACTTCATCATCACCATCAACACGTCGTCGTGCTGACGAAACTCTCCCTCAGCCTCAACTGGATCAAGAGTATGAGGGACGTCACCGAGATGAACGTGTGCAGATCGCGGAGGTGCCGTGCATTCGGTACTTGGATCGGTTGGATTGCGAAGACGTTCGACTACATCAACCGCGTTACTAAACGCTTCCGCTTTCGGTCTACGAGGGTACGTAGATACACTCTCCCCCTCTCGTTGCTATGCATCTCCTAGATAGATCTTGCATGATCATAGGAAAAAATTCAATATTGTGTTCCCCAATAGTTTCATACTTGGGAAGCCCCGAAGATGAGACGCTTCGGCCTTAACTTCCAATACACTTCATCCATGGTCCAAACCCCTATTCTCTCACTACCTCTTCATTGTCATCGATGGTCGGCTCTGCTCCACCACCATACCGCATGAATCCTTGCCCCCTTACACTAGTGTTCATCTTTGGTGGCTCGTCAGCATTGAGTCGAGGAGCCTCAAACCCGGGGATTTGGCGAAGATGCTAAGGGCCCCTTCCCCCTTCTGCATCCGCTCAACATGTATTGATCCCCCATATATAGCATGTACCTCGACTGCGGCCGGTGGGAGTTCTACTTCGGCGGTGAGGCACTTTCGACGCACTTCCCTGGACATCCGTACTAGTCGAGGCTGCGATTGCAACAGCCTTCACGGCAACCACGATTGAAGCGTAGGGAGCTTCTTCTTTCGTGCTGGTTGCAGCAACTCCAACTCTGACGGCCACCATAAGTACCTCCAACCACAATTTTGCTAACATTTCTATATATATGTAGAATGAGCGACGTGGTGGGGTATTGGATACATGGTTAGAGTTTTTAGGTCGATTCACGATGCTTGCTACTCCACCTATGAGGGCAATGCTATTTTCCCGGAGAGGGTACACGGTCATGTTTTTTATATCTGTAGATTCGATTGATTGTGGTAGGCAATGTGCATGCCAATCCATAGATTCAATTGGATTTCATGCTTACTCGTCTTGCTTATGCTTTGCAAGTCAATCTGCATGCCTTTGGTTATGCTTTACTGTGCACTGCATTAGTCTTGGATCATACTAAAGGGGGAAATATATCGACTAGAGGGGTGAATGGACATGACAATATCACCCGTCACGTTGACTCGGGATCCACTTTCCAGGGAACCACTTGTAGGATCGGAAGTATGTCTAGAGGGGGGTGATTAGACTACTTGACCAAATAAAAATCTAGCCTTTTCCCAATTTTAGTTCTTGGCAGATTTTAGCAGCTTAGCACAAACAAGTAATCAACCTACACATGCAATTCTAGGAGTATAGCAGTGGAATGTAAAATAATTGCATATGATGGTAAAATGATGAGTTTGAGGGAGCAAACGCAATGTTGACATGGAGATTTTTGGTGTGGTTCCGATAGGTGGTGCTATCATACATCCACGTTGATGGAGACTTCAACCCATGAAGGGTAACGGTCGTGCGAGTCCACGGAGGGCTCCACCCACGAAGGGTCCACGAAGAAGCAACCTTGTCTATCCCACCATGGCCGTCGCCCATGAAGGACTTGCCTCACTAGGGTAGATCTTCACGAAGTAGGCGATCTCCTTGCCCTTAAAAACTCCTTGGTTCAACTCCACAATCTTGTTGGAGGCTCCCAAGTGACACCTAGCCAATCTAGGAGACACCACTCTCCAAGAAGTAACAAATGGTGTGTTGATGATGAACTCCTTGCTCTTGTGCTTCAAATGATAGTCTCCCCAACACTTAACTCTCTCTCATATGATTGGATTTGGTAGAAAGAAGATTTGAGCGGAAAGCAACTTGGGGGAGGCTAGAGATCAAGATTTATGTGCTTGGAATGGAATATCTTGACCTCAACACAAGTGTAGGTGGTTCTCTCTCAGAAAATGTGTATTGGAAGTGTAGGCATATTCTGATGGCTCTCTTTACGAATGAAGAGTGGGTGGAGGGGTATATATAGCCTCCACACAAAATATAACCGTTACACACAAATCACCAAACTCGATGGGGCCGAATCATTAAACTCGGTGGGACTGATTTAGTTCAAAATGTGAACGTTAGGATTCTCGGTGGGACCGACAAGTCAACTCGGTGGGACCGATGTCATTAGGGTTAGGGCATAACGTAATCTCGGTGAGACTGACTACACAAACTCGGTGAGACCGATTTTGGTAATAGCCAAACAGAGAGTTGGTCTGGCAAACTCGGTGGGACCGATTCACTCTTTCGGCTGGACTGAAACATTACAAAAAGGAAACAAAGAGTTTGCATTGCAATCTCAGTGGGACCGATCGCTCATCTCGATTAGACCGAAACGTTACGAAGGGAAACAGAGAGTTTGCAACCCCATCTCGGTGAGACCGAGATCCCTATCGGTGAGATCGAATTGATTAGGGTTTCTGACAGTGGCTATGTCAACTGAACTCGGTGGCTCCGGATGAGGAACTTCGGTGGGGCCGAGTTGTACTTTTTGGTTTAGGCCATATGTGGAAGTGAGAAAGTAGTGGAGGGTTTTGGAGCATACCACTAAGCATTTTGAGCAAGATTCTCATTAAGCAACACCTCATCCTTTCTTAATAGTATTGGATTTTCCTATAGACTCAATGTGATCTTGGATCACTAAAATAGAAAATGTAGAGTCTTGTGCTTTGAGCTTGAGCCAATCCTTTGTCCTCAGCATTTTGAAGGGTCCACTTTCTAATCCATGCCATGCCAAACATTGAGCTTTCCTGAAATATTTACCTTGGAATAGCATTAGCTCAATGAGCTATATGTTGTTAGGAATTACCAAAACCACCCAAGGATAGTTGCACTTTCAATCTCCCCCTTTTTGGTAATTGATGACAACATATAGATCAAAGCTTCGACAAATGATAAATGAGATTGAAAAAACATCGTCGCTTTGAGAAGTATGTGATAAGCAAGAGCTCCCCCTAAATTTGTGCATTATTTAATATTTGCTTTTGAATGAAAATGCACAGTCGATTAGGATCATGGGTTACTCTTCCATGTCACATACATCTTGGTGGAGTGCTCAAAATGATAGAGATTAAAGACATGCACTCATCACCAAGCAAAGTGAATGATCATAGTAGGATATGAAAGATAGCATTATCCAACAAGCATTAAGGGTAGCATATGATCAAACACTTGACCAAGCAAGTATCTCACAAGGACAGAAAATAGTATCACACAAGCACGCAATAAAGTTTCAAACCAAACCAAATAAGTGCAAAGAGAGATAAAAACCAACACTCTCTCTCGAAGCCTATGATCTATACATTTTTCTCCCCCTTTGGCAACAAGTTACCAAAAAGTTGAAAATACACAGTGCTAAACAACTCTCAGGCTTGATCTTCGGGGGGTGGAGTAGATAGGACTCCAACGACGAATGCTTCCGATGAACTAGTTGGAGCAGATGGAGTGGGTGCTGGAGGTGGCACTGGAGCTGTGGTTGCTGGTGCTGACACTGAAGCACGAGTATCTGTCACAAGCACTGCAGCAGACCATGGACCTCGTGGCACTCGCTTGAAAGCATCAGTAGTGGACTTGCCCTTCCTCTCCTCTGCTTCCTCCTGTAGCTGCTCAACTGCACATTGGATCTTAGTTACCTTGGTATCTAGATCATAGAACTTTTGCTCAACAATCCTCTCCATGCTCTCCTGGTTCTTGGTCAGGGTGTCCAAGCCCTTCTCAATCCTCAGGGTGGATTGGATCAGATATCCAAGCTGGTCTTGCTTGGTCTTCAATAATACCTGAGATGCCTCCTCAATAGTTGGCATCTTTGCAGCCTTTTCTACCCTTGCCTTCTCTCTCTTCTCATGTGCTTGAGCTGAAGATGGTTCATTTTCATCCATCACCACAATGTTGTATTCAAATTCAGGATAGATGGGCAGGTACTCCTTGTCCAAAAGATATGTGTCTGTGCCCATTTTTGAGTTAATGAGCTCCTGATAGCATATGGATCAGACTGTCTCCATAGTCTCAATCTTGCATCCTTCCTAATTTTCATGTTTTCTGCAACTGGGTGAGCATCAGTGTGGTCAGGGATCTTTGGCTTCAGCTTCCTCAAAACAACAGAACCATCTTCCTCTTCTTCTTCAGCAGCTTGAGGCACTGGGGCCTTGTTCTTCTCCTCAGCGGGGATGTTCCTGGTGCTCCTCTTGGGTTTTGGCTTTGGAGCTAGAGCAGCTGTCTTGGGAGCAGTTTTGGGCTTAGATGGAGCATCCCCTGATCTTATTGCATCTCCCATGAGCTTTTGAGCTTTGGGTGCTGGTGCAGCATCCTCTTCCTCTTCATCATCATCTCTCATAATTGATTATCTGCCAAGCACTCTGGCAGTGGTCTTCTTAACCCTTTCCTTCCTTTTCTTGCCTTCTCCAACTGCCTCTTCAGATGGCTTGGAGGTTTCAGCAGTGGATGCTCTAGCTTTAGACATGGGAACTCTCTTTGCTGGTGCCTTCTTGTGCAACCCAGGCTTGACTGTAGCAGGTGAGCCATACTCTTTCTTCAGCACTTTCTTCTTTGAAGTGGCTTCATCTTCAACAACCACATAGTCTTCATCTTCAGAGTCAGAAGTCCTCTTCTTCCTCGTTCTGGTAGCAGCCTTTGGCAGATTGCTTGGAGTGCTCCTGTTGCCTTCCTCATAGCTGCTAGAGGGACTAGTGCCATCACTTAACTGAACCTGTTCCTCTGACTTGTTCTGGCTGTCACTTTGGTCAAACATCTTGCAAGTACACTGTCACCAGACCCTGTGAATAGGTTATAGATGAGGTAGAGTAGATGAGCATCACAAAGTACATGAGTTTTTGCAAAACAGATGACTTAAAAACTTAGTTTTAGTTCTTCACAGAAAGCATTTCGGATCTACCGATTTGTAAACTCGGTGACACCGAAGCAGCTTTTGGAACCTGAACTAGTGAACTCGGTCAGACCGAGTCACAGTTTGGTGGTACTGAGACTGCTAGAGTTTCACAGAGAATCAAACTCGGTCACACCGATTTGCAATTTTCAGTTGGACCGAAAATGCATGTGCTCTGGCCTAAGCCAAAATCGGTGAGACCGATTTCTACAACTCGGTCGGTCCGAGATGAATTCGGCGGAGACCTAACCCTAAATTTTCAAATCAAAACTAATCTATGGGACGTTTTTGCTGGACAGGATGATTTCAATCATGGCAAGAAACATGGCAAACCAATGTGCTAAGAATCGGAGTGAAGGATTAGCACAACGATCGAGTTCGTACGCTAGTTCGGTGACGAACTTGCTATGGCGGCAACGGCGGTGAAGATTTCCGTTGACGGTGGTGGAGACCAGCGGCGGGAGGTCGCTGGCGACGAGAGGACGATCCGAAGACTAGAGGAGGCAGAGCAGGTTACGCGCGGGCGAAGGGGTTCGGAGAAATTTCCAAAATTTAACCCTGCGGTATATATAACCTGACCCTGTCGGTGTGATTGAGTGGAACGACTCGGTGGCACCAAGATGCAAAACTGCAAGCAGTTACTGCAACTCGGTGTGACCGAAAAGTTCTAATCGGTTGCACCAAGATTGAAAACCCTAGATCAACTTGGTGACTCGGTAGGACCGAAAAGGATGAATCGGTCAGACCAAGATGCACAAAGAGGTTTTGGGGGTTTAAGTCTATGACGAATCGGGATCTCCGAGTGCTCCTCACACAGAGTGGTTCAAATCTGACTTGATCAAACTTTGTGATGTAGCATGAATAGAGTTTGAGATGAGAAAAGCATAGATAGCTAGAGGGTGTTCTTAGGCATGCTTGTCCATCCATTTGGCAAAAAGAGAAAGAGCCAAACAATCAAAGCAACAAACGGATGTCCTCGGATGAGTAAAATATGCAATCAACATGCTCACACAATAAAGTGGCAAATGAAATATGTGACAAAGCATGCACAAACATTCTAGCATCTATCAGGCAATTGGCGATGACTAGGTCATCTATATATGAGTATATTGGCTTAGGAGTCAAATGAGAACATTTGATCATAGGTCATACTCATCGTTTAAGCACAAGCGGGGTTACCACTTTTACATAAAGCATTATTGTGTTCACACCATTAGATTTGCTTTAGCTCATAGATTTGAGTAAAGCTCCCCCTAGATGTGATATTCCCCCTAAAGGGAATGAACTAACCTTGGGTTTTGTCGATGATGACTTCATGTAGGTGTTGAAGATGTAGATGCTCAATGTTGATGTAGATCATTTGGAGCAATCCTTTGGAGTGAGTTGCACTTTCAATACCTACACGGGTTACTCCCACAAGGAACAAACAAGGATATCCATAGACATAGAGTGACGTATGCACAAGATGATGTCCATGAAATCATTAAGTTACCTTGTCCCTTGTCTTACCAACAAGAGGGTTTGTGACTCCTTGAACTAGTCCAAGATATGGAAGTAGTTTGCACTCATCCTTGCCAGAATGATAAGAGTGAAGTATGTTGGCAGAGTCATCCTCGGGAACTCTCTAGTTCTTCTTCTTCCGGATCCACACCAACTTGATGGGAACCCTTGGAGTCATAATTGTACTTGATGAAGTGGAACTTGATGTAGTCTTGGGAATCCACTTGACCAAGGCCTTAGGTGCTTCTTCAAATGCATCAATTTCCTCTTGAAGCTTGTCCTTGCCTTTTTGCTTGTGGTCTTGTGGTGGAAGATCGTCTTGAGCTTGTGTTCGTTTGAAAGAAGTAGGATCATACTTCTCTTGTTGAGGAACAAACTTCGTCTTGGGGTATTGATCTTCTTCCCACTCAACCCCATTGGCATTGAACTTTCATTCAAAACCAACACCTTGATTCTTCCGGTGTCTTCCTTGCTTGCGCACAATTTCCTCAAATTGCTTACTTCCGGCAAGACTCTTGTAAAAGCCTTTCTCTATGATTCCCTTCAATAAGCTATTTTCTTGCTCAAGTGTAACTTGGCTAAGAGAATCATTAGTTGAATCAAGAGAACTACTAGAAGCAACAATATTGGATTTAGCATGATTATTGTTACTACTAGATGAAGAATCTTTCTTGCTCTTATTGTTAGATTTAACTTGTGGCATGTAAGTAGACAAGAATAAACGCTTGGCAATGTAAGAAGAACTTTTCTTGCGAAGATCATCATTGATTGCCTTTAAAAACTCATGCTCTTCCTCAAGGTTGAGCTTTTCAAAGCGTAGATTATCATGAGTCTTTAAGAGTTCTCGATGATTTTCCAAGGTAGTTTCATGAGCTAACTTAAGAGTGTTTAGTTCTTTAGTTAGACGCTCAATCTCCTTTTTATCATCATCATTCGTTTTATCTTGATTATAATGATTAATAGTATGCTCATCATAGTTTTCATCACTAGAGTTGTCAACAAGTAAATCATCATCTCTTAGCAAATCATCTTCATCACTATTGAAATCAACATACTCGGGGTGTGTTACCTTTGGACCTTTAGCCATGAAGCATCTCCCAATTCCTTCATTTGGTGAGTCAAATATGTTGTAGTAGTTGGTTGTCACAAGTGCTAGTCCGGCAACACCTTCATCTTGAGTATAATCGGAATCGAAGTGATAACTTCTTCCGGAGTGATCGTCGGAGTCAGAGCTGGATACTCATTCACCAACATGAGATTGATGTCTTCTTTTTGTGTAGCTCCTTGATGACTTTTCTTTTCTTTCCGAATCCTTGCTTCTACGAGAGTGTCTCCGTTCATAACGACCATCTCTACTCCTCCTTTCTCTTGGTAGTGATTCTTCTCTTCTACTCCTTCTTTTGGGAGAATCTTCTCTTCTTTTGTAGGGGGGCGTACACTCATTGGAGTAGTGTCCGGGTCTTCCACAATTATAGCAATTACGCTCACGACTAGAAGATCTTTTGTCATTGTAGGACCTTGACTTGGAGTTTCTTTCTTTGCTTCTATTCTTGTAGAACTTGTTGAAGTTCTTCACCATTAAGCTCAATTCTTCATTAAAGATTTGTTTCTCACTTGAAGATGTGGGAGTATCACATGAGGCTTTGTAAGCACCACTTGACTTGTTGTGAAGCTCCTCCTTATCCTTGAGTGACATCTCATGTGCAACAATTCTTCCAATGACTTCCGTTGGCTTGAGATCTTTGTAGTTGGGCATCATTTGGATCAATGTGCACACGGTATCATATTTTCCATCCAAGGCTCTTAGGATCTTCTTGATGATGAATTTGTCGGTCATCTCTTCACTTCCTAAGCCGGCAATCTCATTTGTGATGAGAGCAGGCCTAGAGTACATTTCAGCGACACCTTCACCATCCTTCATTTTGAACTTGTCAAGTTGACTTTGAAGCACATCCAATTTGGATTCTTTGACGGAGTCGGTACCTTCGTGCATATCAATCAAAGTATCCCAAATTTCCTTTGCATTCTCAAGACAGCTGATTTTGTTGAATTCTTCGGGGCACAATCCGTTGAAGAGAATATCACAAGCTTGAGCATTGTATTGTAGCATCTTCAACTCTTCCACGGTAGCTTCACGGTTCGGTTCTCTCCCATCAAAGAATTCACCTTGCAAGCCAACACACACAATAGCCCAAACGGCGGGGTTATGTCCAAGAATATGCATTTTCATCGTATGCTGCCAACTAGTAAAATTAGTATCATCAAAGTAAGGACCTCTATGGTGGTAACTTCCCTCGCTAGACGCCATACTCTCCTAGGTTGTGAAACCAAGGCTATGACTACCAAAAGCTATGGAAATCAAAGCAAATGGAGACCAAAACTCTGATACCACTTGTAGGATCAAAAGTATGTCTAGAGGGGGGTGATTAGACTACTTGACCAAATAAAAATCTAGCCTTTTCCCAATTTTAGTTCTTGGCAGATTTTAGCAGCTTAGCACAAACAAGTAATCAACCTACACATGCAATTCTAAGAGTATAGCAGTGGAATGTAAAACAATTGCATATGAAGGTAAAGGGATGAGTTTGAGGGAGCAAATGCAATGTTGACACGAAGATTTTTGGCGTGGTTTTGATAGGTGGTGCTATCGTACATCCACGTTGATGGAGACTTCAACCCACGAAGGGTAACGGTCGCACGAGTCCACGAAGGGCTCCACCCATGAAGGGTCCATGAAGAAGCAACCTTGTCTATCCCACCATGGCCGTCGACCACGAAGGACTTGCCTCACTAGGGTAGATCTTCACGAAGTAGGAGATCTCCTTGCCCTTACAAACTCCTTGGTTCAACTCCACAATCTTGTCGGAGGCTCCCAAGTGACACCTAGCCAATCTAGGAGACACCACTCTCCAAGAAGTAACAAATGGTGTGTTGATGATGAACTCCTTGCTCTTGTGCTTCAAATGATAGTCTCCCCAACACTCAACTCTCTCTCATATGATTGGATTTGGTAGGAAGAAGATTTGAGTGGAAAGCAACTTGGGGAAGGTTAGAGATCAAGATTTATGTGGTTGGAATGGAATATCTTGACCTCAACACAAGTGTAGGTGGTTCTCTCTCAGAAAATGTGTATTGAAAGTGTAGGCATATTCTAATGGCTCTCTTTACGAATGAAGAGTGGGTGGAGGGATATATATAGCCTCCACACAAAATCTAACCGTTACACACAAATCACCAAACTCGGTGGGACCGAATCATTAAACTCGGTGGGACCGATTTAGTTCAAAATGTGAACGTTAGGATTCTCGGTGGGACCGACAAGTCAACTCGGTGGGACCGATGTCATTAGGGTTAGGGCATAACGTAATCTCGGTGAGACCGACTTTGGTAATAGCCAAACAGAGAGTTGGTCTGGCAAACTCGGTGGGACCGATTCGCTCTTTCGGTTGGACCGGAACATTACGAAAAGGAAACAGAGAGTTTGCATTGCAATCTCGGTGGGACCAATCGCTCATCTCGGTTAGACCGAAACGTTACAAAGGGAAATGGAGAGTTTGCAACCCATCTCGGTGAGACCGAGATCCCTATCGGTGAGACCGAATTGATTAGGGTTTCTGGCAGTGGCTATGTCAACTGAACTCGGTGGCTCCAGATGAGAAACTTCGGTTGGGCCGAGTTGGACTTTTTGGTTTAGGACATATGTGGAAGTGAGAAAGTACTGGAGGGTTTTGGAGCATACCACTAAGCATTTTGAGCAAGATTCTCATTAAGCAACACATCATCCCTTCTTAATAGTATTGGCTTTTCCTATAGACTCAATGTGATCTTGGATCACTAAAATAGAAAATGTAGAGTCTTGTGCTTTGAGCTTGAGTCAATCCTTTGTCCTCGGTATTTTGAAGGGTCCACTTTCTAATCCATGACATGCCAAACATTGAGCTTTCCTGAAATATTTATCTTGGAATAGCATTAGCTCAATGAGCTATATGTTGTTAGGAATTACCAAAACCACCCAGGGATAGTTGCACTTTCACCACTACTCAAGCATAGTAGTGGAATGCTTTCGGCATGTTCCCAAAATTCTGGGGGGAGGGGGACAAGTTGTTTAAAGAAAAGTAGTAGTACCAAAGTAATGTTA
The DNA here is from genome assembly GCF_018294505.1 of Triticum aestivum. Classification (NCBI taxonomy): domain Eukaryota; kingdom Viridiplantae; phylum Streptophyta; class Magnoliopsida; order Poales; family Poaceae; genus Triticum; species Triticum aestivum. Next base: position 1,916,356 of record NC_057803.1, on the reverse strand, counting down.
TACATAACAAAAGACAAACTACGCCGAAGCAATAGACTATATGAAGTAAACTAGTACGACTGAGATAGCGACGGAAGTAATCTAGCTAGAAGAATAACTAGGTAGCAGTAAATGTACTTAAGTCTAGCAAACATGCAGATGTCATTAAGTATAGTAAGCGTAAACACAAAGTGGAACATAATGATATGTAGAAGAATAGAGATAAACTCAACAAAGTTTTCAGAGAGAGGTAAGAGCAATTTCTTTAGAACCAGCAAAATGCATGATGTAAATTGGACGAACAAATAAGAACCCGGATGCCTGGTGAAGACAAACAATTTGATGACCTGGTTCAAGTTGACAACTCTACATATGGTTGGAGGGGCTAAGATTTAACCAGAAGACCATGCATGTCTTCAACCTATTTTCCTTGAGCTAAGATCACTCGAACATAGCCCAACCACTCATGGTAGATCTTCAAGGTGACCTCCAAGCCTTTACAGACTTGTTCTTCAGCTAGTCCACGGGCTGGAGGCTCTAAACGGATACATAACCGTCTGGAAGATGCACAATTTCCAAGAATAACAGGTCTTTGGTGAACTTAGAACAGATTCTTCAGTGACACTCAACCACTTGGGATTTTAAGGTTGTGGGTTTTTCCTCACTCAGGGTTCACTCGAATTCTTCAAGATAATGGGTGGCCGAGAGAACATGCATTGATTCTAATGGAGCAGCCAACCAACTTATGGTAGAGGATCGAGCTATTTATAGGCCCTGTTTGGTTCGGCTGTGGATTTCTAAAAGCAGCTGTGAAAAATCTATTATGGAAAAACAGCTGTGGAAAATCTGATGTGAAAAAGATGTAGGTCATTTGGCAAACCAGCTGATACAGCTTTTTCAGATTTTGGCCCGCAGAAGAATTAGATTTTGGAAAGCACGTCTTGGGCTGCTTCCTCTTTTGGTTCAGATTTTGGCAGCGGATTTCTGAAATCGGATTCTGCTGGATTCGCCCTTTGGTTCAGATTCTGCTGCGCGGCAGCGGAATCCGTCGATAAAAGCTGAACCAAACAGGGCCATAGTCGGTGGTCGCAACCCGAGGGCTGAAGTGACCATTGGAGGGAACGGGCATGTCAACGTGCTGGCGCAACGGTCAAAAATTAAAAATCTCAAATTCCTCACGTAGGAAAACCCAAATACATGCTTCCTGACTCCTCAGCGAAGAAATTAAACCTGGGTGTAATGAAGAATCACCTTCAACACGCAAGCTTGATGACTTTTGCCGAAAGGAGGTTTCCATGTCTTCAACTCTGGAGAAATAAATTCGACTTAGCAAAAATGAAGACACACTATCTTAGTAACACCTGGACCCCGCCTTAACAGTACGTTTTGCCTTATTGACTTAAAAAGGAATAAAATGAACAAGTAAAGAGTTAAGTCTTCACACTCCAATTCATGGTCTAATTCTTCAAAGGGTCCACACGTCTTCAATTTTCCCTTCACATTTTTAGGGATCATACACCATTGGTAAACCAAATCCCACTACAAAATGTGCTATTTTGTGACGAAAATCCTCTTAATGAAACAAAATGTTGCCTCAGATCATTTTTCGTGACGGAAACCGTCAGCAGTTGATTTCGTCGCAGGGCAACCCCCTTGGTAATTTTGGTAATGTTCCGGCCTGATTTTAGGCGATGCTTTTGGACGTCTCAATTCATTTCCATTTTTCGTGACAGGTTTAAGTGTTGCCTAAAATGATATAAGGGTTAGTTCTCGGCAACAAAAAAGATGTCCAAGGGGTTGAAATGCGTGATCTTGGATTTTGTTTGCCATGGCAAAGTTTTAGACATGTTAAAGTCACATTTGTTTTCCCTATGACTTAAGTTGCTCAAACTGAAATCTAGTGATTCCTTTTCGTACATGCTCACGTTGATTCTGTCAATACTGTGGTCTGACATTTCTATATTTTTTTAGTACTACCTCCATTCCATAATATAGTGTGCCCGCACTTCTCGAGATCCAAGTTTGACTCTAAATTTAACCAACGAGACCAATTGCGGCAGGGGCAAAAATTATATCGCTGAATTCATATAAAAAATACGAATTCAGTGGTATAATTTTCACTCCCGCCGCGGTCGGTCTTGTTGGTTAAATTTACGTTCAAACTTGAATCTGGGGAAACGCGGGCGCACTACATTGTGGAATTGAGGGAGTATTTAACAATTGTGTATCACGGTCATTTTCATAGGAAACAACTAACTTCCTTAACATACCATAATATAATGCATGCCACAGTTCACCAAAATCTCATGACAGAAGGATGGCTAGAAAGTAGTATTTTTTTTTGGAAACTGCATCTAAACGATGCATGCAGTCATCTTATTAAAAAATCTTAAAGTAGCACAAAGTCATAAAAAAATTAGAAAGTACTTAATTAGTGTACGCGTACAGCATAGCAACATGATATTCGATAGCACATCTATGAACGGACATCTTGTCTTTATAGTGCATAATTAGATATAGTACAACAAACATTTGATACATCAGCACGTGTTTGCCAATAGTAAAGGTCAACAAACATTTGGTAAATGGAATGCACGTACAGATGCCATTTTTTGAAAATTTTGATATTTTATTTGCATTTTGCTGGGTTCATATGAATTTTCAAAGTAATGGTCAAATGACTTTAACTAGACGAAAGGGCATTTGGGCGACCTAAAAAGCCTTTTGGGCAAAATTTGAGCACAACGGGTCACAGTTTCTTGCCACTGACTAGAGGCGCTCTTTTTTAAGCGAAAAAAGATCTCAAAGAACCCAGCTGAAGTGTACACGGAACATAGGTTCAGAACATAGTTCACTACGTACGCTGTATACCCCATGCCCCCTCCCTCATCACCCACAAAACTGTTGCACAGAATCAAAGCATCACTTAAACGACCTACGTGCTGGGTCCTGAATCCACTCGATAGCACTGCAACTTGCCGAGGAAGATGCGCTGTACTACATTTGATGGTTAGCATCCGCCGATTCAGCAATCCCGTGAGATATCTCACGGGGAAGCACAGTTTCTTGTCGATCGGCCTCTCGGGATCCAATCTGATCTCTGCGAGCGTTGCATGCATGCGCATGAAGAACCAAAACTGCATTATTAGGACGCTCTGGATCAGTATGGAAGGGTCCAAGGTATGCCCCAGCAGCTGGTACAGTGTGGAGAGTGAGAAGGTGGCGAGCTTCGTCTGCAATCTGCATCGCCATGAGCGGACAAGGCGCCCGTGACCTGCCTTCCTTTGGAGCTGGTAGATGGAGAGGCTAGGCCTGGCTGTGTTGATTGTGATAGATTAATCGACCCGTCCATGCATGGTTTATTAGTAGGGACGAGAAGACGGGCAATCTATAGTGGACGGCTTAACGACGAAAGCAAGCACACAATAGGATGATCCCTGGTTTCCTGATGAAGCGATGAGTCTGTCCGTAGCCGTGGAAGGATGCTTGTCATGCATGAATTAATGGATGGATGGATGATGTGCTTTTGCGTACACATATGCATGTGAGATGTTCTGCGTCTTTGTTAATAGTGCTGTATTGGTTCCCCGCAAAAAAAAAAAAAAAAAAAATAGTGCTGTATTGGCAGCTCAGGTGTCGATGTCAAAGTTAGTATTAAGTTGATCATTCTGCTTGTCGTAAGAGTTGAACTGAACCTACGGATTGTGGATGCGGTCGACTGGCCGGTAACTGTTTAGGATTGCAGTATGAAAAGCTGGCCGGTGAAAACATTTGTACACTTTGTAAGCTTTTGGCTGCTAGCTGGTGCACGTCGCGTACACGCTTTGTGTCGTACGTACGCACATCACATGCCAGGCCAATTCATGTGATCCTTGAGCATCATCCGATCGAATCACGTGCAGCTGATCGATCCAGTACAATAGTAGAGTAGCGCGAGCATTGTAGTGTGCCTTGTACTGTCGGCTCAGGGAATGAGCAGTGCGGCGAGTTGATCCGTTCTAATCTCAGCTGAGGAATATTTGATCGACGACAATGTGCAAGATAGTAAGTATATTATGTGCCCATTACAACATCTACAGCCGGGCGTCCTCGAACCCTCCTCAAACGACTTGGACGGGCGCCACGGTTACTGATTGGTCAAAAAGTCCAATTTAGATGAACCGGCTTTAAACGCCCGGCTGACGGGCATTCCTTATATAGGTAAAATATGGGACAGATATAGGGTGGCCTGGGCGTGATTGGACGCGTCCGCCATGTTGGACCCAGCTCATACTAGCTTACCCGACTCACATATATTCGTTGACATCCAATTCTCGAACCAAATCCTAGTCACTTCACTTCACTCCCTACCACTCCACTCTCTCAACCAAGCTCTCGTCCGGCAATCTCCGGCCTTCTTCAACATGACGGGCAGCGGATCCGAGTCCTACACCTTGAGATCCATTGATCCGGAGCTCGTTCCATGCGGCCTCTAGGAGGAGATGACCGTTCATCTTGCGCTCCGCCGTTTCTGGGAGGAGGCCGCCCAACGGCAGCACTCGGTACTCCTTTCGTCGGGAATCCATTGCATCCGCTCAAATGGCGCATGGATCCGACATGAGGTGTGTTGCCACTACATCACCAAAGGCGGTGCGATCTCTTTGGCGTCTGGACGCGGCGGCGGATGCGCAACCGCTTCGTTGGCGCGCTGAGGTGGAGGTGAACACATGGACGTCGTCCGACGCAAATATGGCGTTGCGTGCCCACTATGCAAGCCAGCGGGTGTGGGAGGCGACGACAGCCCTCGCGGCGGTGGACATTGTTGAGGTGGTGTCACATTCTTCAGCACCCCATATGATGCACGACCAGTCCGGGCGCCGCAACCGCGTCATGGTGGACGTCACCAGCTCCTTCCACGACGGATCCATCATCGATCTCACGTCCACCAGCGCTCCGGACTCCGACAAGAAAGAGTAGGACATGGGAGACGGCGGCGCCTTGAGTCTGCGAGCCGGTGTGTGTGTCACATGTCCTACTCTACCTCGCCGGCTATCGAAGCAACACTTCAAGGGCCGCAGCCAGCCGCCAGACATGACGAAGCAACACATACTGATTCCTTAATTGGGATTTCATGTTGCATGTAATAATATGGATTTAAGATTTGTTAATTAGAATGTCCGATTATAGAAGAAATTGTTTAAGACGGATCACTGTTTGCGGGTGTTTGAGAGGTCAAATTTGTTGTATGCAGCGCGAAGAGCAGCAGCAGAGTGACGATAACAAGATACACAGCCGATTCGATGGTAGCGCCGTGCCAGCTTGCTGCTAGGTGGTGGTCATTCGGCCGACGAGATGTGAATGTGACGAACCTTGTCCTCTTGTTGACCCGTGAGGACAAGCTGTCGAGATGTGAATGTCACGCTGTCTGCGAGTTCCATGAAACCCGCGGATTCTAGAATACGGTGGTCATTTTACTTCCTTGCGCTGTAGTAAATCCGGTCGCATAAATCATCAACTAGACTACGGAGTAGATATGTAGAAAAACTCATGCAATATACGCGGTGGATTCCAGATTACCAGGGTTTACCATAGGGGGGATGGCATGATATGCATAGTTAAAAAGTCAATTGAACACAGTTGGTAGCTAGCTTCATCCGAAAGTCTTTTTTTTACAAAATTCAACATTTTTTTTAGGTTTTGCTATTTATAGGGTATCCAAACTTTTTGTTGCGTAAGTCATTTTTTCTTCTTCTTCATAAGCGTGTGATATCTCATCAGAAAAGAAGCAACCCCATTATCTATCTTTAAAATATGACGAGGGTGCAGTTTCACTGGGGAGCAGCAATCTCACTACCTATCTTAGGGGTGTGGGGCGCAGGGGGTCGCCGGCGGGGCTTAGAGGAATGGCCGAGGCGTTGGCCAGCAATGGCAGTGAGAGGAGGTTGAGGGAATGGTGGAGCAAGGTGGTTCGCAGTAGTGCCCGCCGGCCACTGGTGGTGGAGGCCAGCTATTGGGGCTGGGCGGGCCGGGGGCGTGCGTGAGGAGGAAGAAGATGAATAGTATGTGGTATGTTTCAGGCCGTTGGATGAAGGGTTCAAACGAGAACTGTCTGATGCAACACTTTTTTCAAGTGCACTCTCCCTTTTTTTAACTTTTTCATATATCTTTTTTAATAGTTTAATTTGAATTGTTTTTTTTTGTTTGTAGATTTTGGAATCCAACTACTATCAAAATTTCAACAGGGACGGAAATGAAAATGCAAGCAAGGCCCCAAAATGTACAAACAAAAAGGCCAAAACCCCTATATAAACCCACGCCACACTCCTCACTCCCTCGCAGTGACCGACACTCTCCTAGCTCAAGCTAAGCTCCGCAGCCATGGCGGCCACCAGGTTGCCTCTCCTCCTCCTCCTCCTCGCCGCCACCGTCGCTGCGGCGGCCGACCTCTCCGTCTACCACAACGTCCACCCTCATTCCGCCTCCCCGCTCGAGTCCATCATCGCGCTCGCCCGCGACGACGACGCGCGCCTCCTCTTCCTCTCCTCCAAGGCCGCCTCCGCCGGCGCCGCCTCGGCGCCCGTCGCCTCCGGCCAGACCCCGCCCTCCTACGTGGTGCGCGCCGGGCTCGGCTCGCCGGCCCAGCCCATGCTCCTGGCCCTCGACACCAGCGCCGACGCCACCTGGGCGCACTGCTCCCCGTGCGGCACCTGCCCCGCCAGCAGCCTCTTCGTCCCGGCCAACTCCTCCTCCTACGCGCCCCTCCCCTGCTCCTCGTCCATGTGCCCCATCCTCCAGGGCCAGCCCTGCCCGGACCGGGACCCCTTCGACAGCGCGGCGCCGCTGCCGTCGTGCGCCTTCTCCAAGCCCTTCGCCGACGCCTCCTTCCAGGCGGCGCTGGCCAGCGACTGGCTGCATCTGGGCAAGGACTCCATCCCCAACTACGCGTTCGGGTGCGTGGGCTCGGTGAGCGGGCCGACGTCGAACCTCCCGAAGCAGGGCCTCCTGGGCCTGGGCCGGGGCCCCATGGCCCTGCTGTCCCAGGTCGGGAACATGTACAACGGCGTCTTCTCCTACTGCCTCCCGAGCTACAAGTCGTACTACTTCTCCGGGTCGCTCCGGCTGGGCGCCGCCGGGCAGCCCCGGGCGGCGCGGTACACGCCGATGCTGAGGAACCCGCACCGGTCGTCGCTCTACTACGTGAACGTGACGGGGCTGAGCGTGGGGCGGTCCCCGGTGAAGGTGCCGGCGGGGTCGTTCGCGTTCGACCCCAGCACGGGCGCGGGCACGGTGGTGGACTCCGGCACGGTGATCACGCGGTGGACGGCGCCCGTGTACGCGGCGCTGCGGGAGGAGTTCCGGCGGCACGTGGCGGCGCCGAGCGGGTACACGTCGCTGGGCGCGTTCGACACGTGCTTCAACACGGACGAGGTGGCGGCCGGGGGCGCGCCGGCCGTGACGATCCACATGGACGGCGGCGTGGACCTGGCGCTGCCGATGGAGAACACGCTGATCCACAGCAGCGCCACGCCGCTGGCGTGCCTGGCCATGGCGGAGGCGCCGCAGAACGTGAACGCCGTCGTCAACGTCGTCGCCAACCTGCAGCAGCAGAACCTCCGGGTCGTCTTCGACGTCGCCAACTCGCGCGTCGGCTTCGCCCGGGAGTCATGCAACTAGTTCATGCGGTTAATCGAATCATTAGCCATGCATTTGGGTGTACGTACTACGTACTACGTGTGCGTGTGAATTTGTGATTGTTAATTTGCGGCTTAGTAATTTTCAGTGTGTGCAATAAGGAATGTGGCATCAAAGTTTGTCAGAACTAGAGAATTACTGTGCTGGTCGTCGTGACTATTTACTGGTGTGATGTGTGCTGCATTTAATTAAGGAACTTGTTTGTTTCGTTTGGCTGCTGCGCAAGGTGTACGTTCGAGACTTTCACGCTGCACATACGTACAAGTAGGGTTAATGCAAAAGCTGGCTCGTTTTGGAGTGTACTGACAGCCCGTGCTGCCAATCTGCACAGTGCCCAGACCAATGGGGCTTCCAAGCAAAGCTCAAAAAAAAAAATTTTGAAGCTTGAAGTTACTTGTTTTTTCATTGTTAAGTCTTTCATCAATGTGCAAAAGTTTCATGATGAGAAAACAATCGTGATGTTTTGAGCAAAAGTAATAAAATTGATGTTACAAAAAAAATTGAAAGCATTTTGGAGCACTTTTTGGTTGTCACACGCATTCTATCAAGTGCGTGAAAATAAGTAGAAAACTAGTAAACGTGTTGCCAAAAACCCAGTAATTTTTATTTTTGCCTTCAGATTTTCGCTGTTCATATCAGTGCTGTCTTTTATATTTTATCATGGGTAAAATTGTATTTGTCACAACATAAAACATAGTGAAATTGCATTTTTACTATCAAAATGTCCATTAGAAACATGCACTCGTGTTGCTAGAGCATTCTCCATGTGTTTTCTTATTTTTTATTTTTTATTTTTTATTTGTTTCGACAGCAGCCGTAATTTCCGACGTTGTTTTTATATTTTCAGAGATTGTTCGGAAAATATATATTTTGGAGTGGAGGGAAATAATTCTTTTCAGGAGTTTATTTTAGCAAATTTTGAGGAGGTTGAAAATAAATGTATACTCCGTAAACTAAAAAGAGAGCAGGCCGGGCCCGAGGAGTGACGCAGATTACTTTCCTCTCTGCTCCTGGGCTGCCCTCCAGTGGGCCACTTGGGCTCTCCTCGTTTTATTCCTTCGTTGCATTCCCGTGCGAACGCTTGATTCTTAAGCACTCGTCCCCTCCTCTCCACACCCAGAGGACAGAACCCCCAAAACCCTACGAGCAAGCCGCCGCCACCGCCACCGCCTCCGTGTCCCCGGCTACGATCTCCGGCCACCCTCCCGCGCGCACCTCCGGCCATGGCTGAACCCGAGGTAGCGGCCGCCGCAGCCGCGGCCATGGAGACCGAGGCCCCGGAGGCGAACCCTAGCCTGAAGAGGGAGCGGGAGGAAGGGGACGACTCCGGCCCGGTGGCTGCGGCCGAGGAGGCGGAGGAGGCGCCGGCCAAGAAGGCGAAGGTGGAGGAAGAGGCGAAGAAGGCGGAGGATGTCGCCGGGAACGGGGAGGAAGAGGGGGCCAAGGGTGAGGAAGGGAAGCCCGTCAAGCTGGGGCCCAAGGAGTTCGCCACGGCCGTCGACATGTTCGACTACTTCTTCGCGCTGCTCCACTCGTGGTCGCCGAACCTCGAGTTCAACAAGGTGAGACCGTCAGCGTTAGGATTCAGCCAATCGCTTGTGCCATGGTGATGTTATTGGTGTTGCGCCTATATTGTGATTTGCTATGAGTATTGCGTTTGTAGTCCGGTCCACGGTAGTCACAAGCTGGTAGGTTGATTTGATTAGCTGGGGGAGTTCGTGGTGCCTGGGCCTGCGTTAGGCAAATCGTTTTTTACATCGATTTGTTCCAAGTAAACTAACTAATTGTACTCGACAAATGCACTGTGAAGGTTACAAATTTGCAGTTGGTCAAGGTTGAACGAACTGGTTGTAAGTTGGATCTAATATTATGCCATGCGTAGACCTCACAGCTTCCTGATTTGACCCTTTACCTGTTTAGAGGTCTAGTTATTTACTTTCTAATGCAATTATGTATCCTGAAATGTTAGTTTACTAGGGTGGTAGCAACCTATTGGTTTGATTTGATTAATTTCAGTGTTCTAGTATACTTGGATTAAGCAAGGTTGATCTTCTACTTCCATTTACCTGTGTTTATTATTACTCCCTCCGCCCAAAAAAGTGACGCAGATTTAGTACTCCCTCCGTCCCAAAATTCTTGTCTTAGATTTGTCTAGATACGGATGTATCTAATACTAAAACATGACTTGATACATCCATATTTAAACAAATTTAAGACAAGAATTTTGGGACGGAGGGAGTACATAGTTAGTACAAAGTTGTACTAAATCAGCGACACTTATTTTGGGAGGGAGTGTGAATTATCATATATAGTGTTAGATTACACCTGCTAATTAAGGTCTTCTTTCTTTGACTGGGTTGTTTGGGTTTCCATATGACTTTTGTCATTCAGTGGTTTGTGGTTGTTTTTGGTGCATAAGTTGAATATTTTTTCATGGTGCTCTGCCCCAAGTGTGTGTAATAGTTTGTCTTTAGCGTTCATGGTCAGCGTTGATATCACAATCACAAGTTGATCTAGTCAAGACATTAACCTTCTCTTTCCATATGAGTTTTGTAATGAGTGTATATGTGGTTGTTTTTGGTGCATATGTTGATCTATTTTCATGGTGCTCTGCCTGAAGTGTATGTAAATAGTTTGTCTCTAGAGTTCATGGTTAGAGTTGATATCTCAATCACACTTAGATCCTGTCAAGACATGAAAACTCATTGGTTTTCTGGTTCCATACGAGGTTTGCTATTGGTTGGTTATCTCTTTTTTTCCGGTGCATCTTATTTGCCCTCCTCGCACAATGTTCTGTGTTCTGCTCCAAAATATTTTAGTCAGTTGAATTTAGTATTGCTGTCAATCAGGAGGATATATAGGCCATAAGCTGTGTTGTGTTGATCTGATCCTGCAGATTAAGGATTTGGCGTTAATATTGACTATGTAAAGTCATTGCGTGAATATTGTTAACATTCCTTCCAAGTTTGCAGTGCCTATGTGGTTATGCAATACTGGAGAGTGAACCTTTTGCTCTTTCTGCTGGGCATTGCTAGACTTATGAAAACTTGCGGTGCTTTGCTATGTAAACTTTATTACAGCTTAAGGATGGTATAAATGAAATAAATTTGACTTGTCTTCTATTGCGTTGGTGTAATCTTATTTAAATTTGATTTAGAAACTTTGAATTGGCTGGCCCAGATTGTGCTGCATATATTCATTTATCATATTGATATGTTGACGACTTCTTAGGATCATGTTACTTGATGCTTTTGATTTGCCTCTGGTGTATTGTATGCCCTTCAAGCTTTAGTTATTATCCAGATGAAAGTTTGTTATTGCATCTGGGCTGTGAAACAATGTAGGATTATGTTAGTTGATGCTTTTGAGTTGCCTCCAAGGTACTGTATGCCCTTCAAGCTTAGTTCTTATTATCCAGATGAAAGTTCGTTATTGGCATCTTCATTCGGACGCAGAGTGCTAACTTGAATATTACCTTTTACAGTACGAGCAGATGGTGTTGGAGGACCTGGTGAAGAAAGGCCACGCTGAGCCCGCCAAGAAGATTGGATCAGGCGTGGAAGCCTTTGAGATCCGCAACCACCCAGTGTGGCAGAGCCGCTGTTTCTTCATCCGCAGGGTTGATGGGTCCGCCGATGATTTCAGCTTCCGCAAGTGCGTCGACAACATACTCCCTCTCCCCGAGGACCTGAAGGCCGGCAACAAGAACTCAAATGGCAAGAAGGGTCACCACTTTAAGGGCAACGGTGGCAGAGGAGGAGGACGAGGCGGTGGCCGTGGTGGAGGTGGCTTCCGTGGCGGTCGCGGCCGGGGCAGGCGGGGCAACTAGGAACCAACAATATTCCCCACAATTTTGCGTGCCCAATGCCAACCCTTGCAGCTGAGGCATTTATCATGAGCTATGCGTGTTTGTTTGCCTGTCCTAGAGACCCATTATCCACCTATATGTACTACTGCGCGACTGATATATGATGATCCTTGGATGCTTTGCCATCATGTTGTTTCCGCTTTCTGTTATTCGGTTATCACTCGAGCTTGGCGTGAATTGAAGGTGGCGCCCGGCCGGTGCTGGTCTTTTTACGACGGCGTTCTCTGCGGGTGATCACCGGAATTGACCGCTTTCTCCGGGAAGGGAAAAAGAATGGATGCTTTCTTGGCCACTTGTAGGCATATTTATCCGGCTATGCACTAGTGCTGTCTCTCCGTTTGTCTGCTGAATTGCCGGCTTGTTCAGCCACCACTAGGCTACGGGTCGGCCGAATGGCTGGCACTGCTGTTGCTGGATTCTTGGCGGCTCCATGGGAATTCCGCAGCCTTTGGCAACGGTGATTGTCAGTGAAACTCTGTGCGCATATAGGAAGAAGAAAATAATAATATGCCCGTGTAATATCCTATTCGAACCAGACGTAGCAACTGGGTTTGCTCGGTGACGTGCGTGCTTTAGGTAGGAAAAAAAGTTTGGATGCGCACGAACGGGGTGTGTCCGTGTGTGTGTGTGTGTGTGTGGATAAGATCATAAGATCCACATCGAGCTGCTGCGATTGGTCTTTCCTGCTGAAATCAGCGTGCGCCGCTGTCGCCGTCTGCCGGAGCCTTGGAAGCGTGACGGCGTCGCTAGCAAAATCGCTCCGGCAACCCAGTTTAGCTCGTCACCCTCCCCGTGTTCTTAGATACTGTGCGTGGCAAGGGCTATGCTTGACATCGGGAACGATAAGGGCATCTTTGATTCAAAGGGCTTCTATAGGATTTTTAAGGGATTGAAATCCTTATGAATTTTCTCTGTATTGGTCGTTTAATTCATAGGAATTTTTCCAAAAATTGACTTGCAAAACAGTCATTAAAATTTACTTTGATACCTGTAATCTGAGTTTGTGGCCTTGTATAAGGGAATGGAGGGATTCTAGCATCCACCCTTTCCCGCAAAAAAAAAGCATCCACCCTAACCTTTTGTACGAAATCCTTTATTTTTCCTGTGATACAATCAAACAAACTCAAATCATATAGAAATCCAATGATCATATCATTTCAATCCTATATTTTTCATATTCCCGCATTTTTGCAATCCTGCGAATCAAAGAGGCCCTAACCTTTGCCAAAAGGGTTGATTAGATGTTCATTCCCCTTTTTTGCGATGAATTAGATGTTCGTCTTACAATGCACGCTAAGTCAATTTGCATGCTTGCCCGCAAAAAAAAAGTCGATTTGCATGCAAATTAATCTCTCGAAAGTTGCAGACTTCTCTATTCATGAGAAAAGTGTTTTTAGGATTATTTTTTTTATTTTTACAATATTCATAAAGAGAAGTGGAAGGACAAATAGCGACGTGATGTATCGCCACACACAATCTTTGGCCTATATGAGTATAGGACTTAGCACTCATCTGCGTAGCATATTATTATTTTTGGTACAAGACAACAGTATATTTATAAGAAAACATGTTTTGCATTGTAACCGATGTAACAGTTCAATACTCCCTCCTTTTCGGTTTATTTCGCTCGTCTCACTTTCATACTTTTTTTCATATTGTAAGTCTTTTTTACACTGTTATCCTGTAACATCCACGATGCGGCTATATCTCTCACGTGTCGGGGCATGACTTAGAGGCATAACCGCATTGTAGGCAATGTCGCAAGAGGGGTAATCTTTACACATCCCATGTACTGAATAAGGAAAGAGGTACATAGTTAGCTTACAATCGCCACTTCACACAATAGCATAAATATATCATTACAATCATCCAGATACAATCAAGGTCCGACTACGGAACCAAAATAAAGACAACCCCAAATGCATAATGTCCCCGATCGCCCCAACTAGGCACCACTACTGATCGTCTGGAAAGAAAACGTAGTATCGTCCTGAGTCCTCATCGAACTCCCACTTGAGCTCAGTCGAATCTCCTGGAATGGTATCATCGGTCCCTGCATCTGGTTTTGAAGTAATCTGTGAGTCACGGGGACTCAGCAATCTCACACCCTCGCGATCAAGACTATTTAAGCTTATAGGTAAGGTAAAAGGTATGAGGTGGAGCTGCAACAAGCACTAGCATATATGGTGGCTAACATACGTAAATGAGAGCGAGAAGAGAAGGCAATGGCACGATCGAGAAACTATGATCAAGAAGTGATCCTAGAACAACCTGCGTTCAAGCATTACATGAGACCGTGTTCTTTTCCTGGACTCCGCCGAAAAGAGACCATCACGGCCACACACACTCTGTTGATTCATTTTAATTAAGTTAAGTTTCAGGTTTTCTATAACCGGACATTAACAAATTTCCATCTGACCATAACCGTGGGCACGGCTTTCGAAAGTTCAAAACCCTGCACGGGTGTCCCAACTTAGCATATCACAAGCTCTCACGGTCAACGAAGGATATTCCTTCTCCCAAGACAACCCGATCAGACTCGGAATCCCGGTTACAAGACATCTCGACAATGGTAAAACTAAACCAGCAAAGCCACCCGAATGTGCCGACAAATCCCGATAGGAGCTGCACATATCTCGTTCTCAGGGCACACCGGATGAGCGCTCCGTACAACTAAAACCAAACCTTGAGTTTCCCCAAGGGGGCGCTGCAAAGGGCTCTAGTTTGGACCAACACTCGGAGGAGCACTGGCCCGGGGGTTTAAATAAAGATGACCCTTGAGTCCGCGGAACCCAAGGGAAAAGAGGCTAGGTGGTGAATGGTAAAACTAAGGTTGGGCCTCGCTGGAGGAGTTTTATTCAAGGCGAACTGTCAAGGGGTTCCCATTATAACCCAACCGTGTGAGGAATGCAAAATCAAGGAACATAGCACTGGTATGACGGAAACTAGGGCGGCAAGAGTGGAACAAAACACCAGGCATAAGGCCGAGGCTTCCACCCTTTACCAAGTGTATAGATGCATTAAAGTAAACAAGATATAATAATGTGTTGGAAATATGCCCTAGAGGCAATAATAAAAGCATTATTATTATATTTCCTTGTTCATGATAATTGTCTTTATTCATGCTATAATTGTGTTATCCGGAAATCGTAATACATGTGTGAATAATAGACACCAACATGTCCCTAGTAAGCCTCTAGTTGACTAGCTCGTTGATCAACAGATAGTCATGGTTTCCTGACTATGGACATTGGATGTCATTGATAACGAGATCACATCATTAGGAGAATGATGTGATGGACAAGACCCAATCCTAAACATAGCATAAGATCGTATAGTTCGTTTGCTAGAGTTTTCCAATGTCAAGTATCTTTTCCTTAGACCATGAGATCGTGTAACTCCCGGATACCGTAGGAGTGCTTTGGGTATACCAAACGTCACAACGTAACTGGGTGACTATAAAGGTATACTACGGGTATCTCCGAAAGTGTCTGTTGGGTTGACACGGATCAAGACTGGGATTTATCACTCCGTATGACGGAGAGGTATCACTGGGCCCACTCGGTAATGCATCATCATAATGAGCTCAAAGTGATCAAGTGTCTGGTTACGGGATCATGCATTACGGTACGAGTAAAGTGACTTGCCGGTAACGAGATTGAACGAGGTATTGGGATACCGACGATCAGATCTCGGGCAAGTACATACCGATTGACAAAGGGAATTCTATACGGGGTTGCTTGAATCCTCGACATCGTGGTTCATCCGATGAGATCATCGAGGAGCATGTGGGAGCCAACATGGGTATCCAGATCCCGCTGTTGATTATTGACCGGAGAGCAATCTCGGTCATGTCTACATGTCTCCCGAGCCCGTAGGGTCTACACACTTAAGGTTCGGTGACGCTAGGGTTGTAGGGATATGTATATGCAGTAACCCGAATGTTGTTCGGAGTCCCGGATGAGATCCCGGACGTCACGAGGAGTTCCGGAATGGTCCGGAGGTAAAGAATTATATATAGGAAGTGCTATTTCGGCCATCGGGACAAGTTTCGGGGTCACCGGTATTGTACCGGGACCACCGGAAGGGTCCAGGGGGTCCACCGGGTGGGCCACCTATCCCGGAGGGCCCCATGGACTGAAGTGGGAAGGGATCCAGCCCAAAGTGGGCTGGGGCGCCACTTCCCCCTAGGGCCCATGCGCCTAGGGTGGGGGAAACCCTAAAGGAAGAGTCCTAGGAGGGGAAGGCACCCCCTAGGTGCCTTGGGGAGGAGGGATTCCTCCCCTTGGCCGCACCCCCCTAGGAGATTAGATCTCCTAGGGCCGACGCCCTCCCCTTGGCCCTCCTATATATAGTGGGGAGATGGAGGACTTCTTACTTTGATCTTTGGTGCCTCCCTCTCCCTCTCCAACACCTCCTCCTCCTCCATAGTGCTTGGCGAAGCCCTGCCGGAGTACTGCAGCTCCACCATCACCATGCCGTCGTGCTGCTGCTGGAGCCATCTCCCTCAACCTCTCCTTCCCCCTTGCTGGATCAAGAAGGAGGAGACGTGGCTGTTTCGTACATGTGTTGAACGCGGAGGTGCCGTCCGGTCGGTGCTAGGATCTTCGGTGATTCGAATCACGTCGAGTACGACTCCCTCGTCCCCGTTCTTTGAACGCTTCCGCTCGCGATCTACAAGGTACGTAGATGCATCTAATCACTCGTTGCTAGATGAACTCCTAGATGGATCTTGGTGAAACCGTAGGAAAATTTTTGTTTTCTGCAACATTCCCCAACAGTGGCATTATGAGCTAGGTCTATGCGTAGTTCTCTTGCACGAGTAGAACACAATTTATTGTGGGCGTTGATGTTGTCAACTTTCTTGCCGCTACTAGTCTTATCTTGCTTCAACGGTATTGTGGGATGAAGCGGTCCGGACCAACCTTACACGTACGCTTACGTGAGACCGGTTCCACCGACTAACATGCACAAGTTGCATAAGGTGGCTGGCGGGTGTCTGTCTCTCCTACTTTAGTTGGAGCGGATTCGATGAAAAGGGTCCTTATGAAGGGTAAATAGAAGTTGAAAAATCACGTTGTGGCTTTCACGTAGGTAAGAAAACATTCTTGCTAGAACCCTACTTCATCCACGTAAAACTTGCAACAACAATTAGAGGACGTCTAACTTGTTTTTACAACAAGTGCTTTGTGATATGATATGGCCAAAGTTGTGATGAATGATGAATGATCTATATGTGATGTATGAGATGTTCATGCTATTGTAATAGGAATCACGACTTGCATGTCGATGAGTATGACAACCGGCAGGAGCCATAGGAGTTGTCTTTATTCTTTGTATGACCTGCGTGTCATTGAGAAACGCCATGTAAATTACTTTACTTTATTGCTAAACGCGTTAGCCATAGTAGTAGAAGTAATAGTTGGCGAGCAACTTCATGGAGACACGATGATGGAGATCATGGTGTCATGCCGGTGACAAGATGATCATGGAGCCCCAAGATGGAGATCAAAGGAGCTTTGTGATATTGGCCATATCATGTCACTATTATTATTTGATTGCATGTGATGTTTATCATGTTTTTAGAACGACGGTAGTAAATAAGATGATCCCTCATAATAATTTCAAGAAAGTGTTCCCCCTAACTGTGCACCGTTGCGACAGTTCGTTGTTTCGAAGCACCATGTGATGATCGGGTGTGATAGATTCTAACGTTCACATACAACGGGTGTAAGACAGATTTACACATGCAAACACTTAGGTTGACTTGACGAGCCTAGCATGTGTACAGACATGGCCTCGGAACACAGAAGACCGAAAGGTCGAGCATGAGTCATATAAAAGATACGATCAACATGAAGATGGCGACTGGACGGCGCGACAACGAGGAGGCGCGCGCGGGCGGGCGGCGACGGCTTCGGGCTGGGAGGGCCCCGCCTGGGCCCCGGCGGGCCGGCGCGGGGGAAGTGGGCGCGGCCCACGTGGCGGCGTGCGACTGGTCGGGCGGCGGCGGGCGGACACGTCCGTCGGTGGGGAGCTTCGTCCGGCGGCGGAGGGGGGATTAGGTTAGGGTTTCATCCATGATTTTTGGGGGGAGATGCCTTTTTATAGGTAGAGGGAGTTAGGAGGCTCCAAATTGAGCACGGTTTTCGGCCGCGATCATGATCGAACGACCGAGATGATGGAGGGGGTTTAGGTGGGTTTTGGGCCACTTTGGAAAGGTGTTGGGCTGCAACACGCACGAGGCCTTTACGGTTCCTCGGTTAACCGTTGGAGTATCAAACGAAGTCCAAATGGCACGAAACTTGACAGGCGGTCTACCGGTAGTAAACCAAGGCTGCTTGGCAAGTCTCTGTCCAATCCGAGAACGTTTAACACCCGCACACGAAAAGAGGTACAAAGGGACACCGGAGGACATAGGAGCGCCGGAATGCAAAACGGACAACGGGAAAAATGCTCGGATGCATGAGACGAACACGTATGCAAATGCGATGCATATGATGACATGATATGAGATACATGACAAAGACAAAAGCAACACAAAGGCAAAAACCCAACAACGAGGAAATATCATAACTTAGTGCCAGAAATGGCAAGAGTTGGAAAACAAATATGGCAGGTTACATATGGGGCGTTACATATCCATTACATGTTCATATTTTAAGATGCATTAAATTGATACACGCAAATATTAAAAGAAACCAACAAATGCATGTAACCATTCCACTCATTTGGTGGTCATCCATGCATACACTATAATTAATGCAGATTAAATTTTGAGTAATTTTATTAACTACACGACACATTCCTCCACTCGCCATCTACCTTGGTTGATGAGATTTCGGATTTCAGCCCTATAAACCGGAAAGGAGGGAATACCAAACGACAAAGCTAAACAAATCCACTTTCTCACGGAACTATCTAAACACACCGCTCCGGCAACTCGAATGTGAGTGACGAGGGCTGAGACGGTCCGCTGCTACTCCAAGTTCTGAAAGACCCTTGCATTGCGCTATTTCCAGAGATTCCACGTAATGAGAATGACCATTGAATCAAAACCTCTCCTGATGCATTAAAAAAAAATCTCCTGATTCATATATATAATACTCTCCTGATTCTCTTCAACAAAGGTTTTCTTGACCTCAGATACCACTCCGCAAGGCAGTCACACTTTGTTGGGACCGAAACCTAAATCTGAAGCTCCATGAAGCATTTGCACCAAAGCTCTCTCGCATTCACATATTGCATAAGTATGTGATCCACGTTGTACTCCTCCTGATTGCAAATAAAGCAAGGCGAAGTGCTCTGTTGCAAGATAAATATATTTGAAGTAGAGTAAAGAAAGACGGCACACTGTAGGTAAGAAATGAATACAAGATCATACATGTGGATATTTTGGTTGGGACATGAGTTGGGTAATAAATCTTCCTAACCCCATGTACATAAATATAAGGGTATGCATTGGTTCAGAAAACTTGCGTGCCATATCCTTCCGTGTTACATCTAGCACTTAATACTAACATAACTGTATATTTTTGCGGTGAATGATTTTAAACGGAAATATGCGACTAAAACATGACATACAGTACAGCGGGGAGAAACATTTAACTTAAACTTCAAGAAACCATGAGACAATCGTATTATTTTTCTCTTTTTTTTGCAATTTAGCAAAAACTTATGTGTAATATGTCACTTTTTTGCACGGAATAAATATAAATATGCATATAAAATACAGGCGTAAGGCCTCAGGTCTCATGGTCCAATTTTTTTTATTTAAATGCACACATGACCTAGCACGTTGAGTGCAACGGAGCGTATGGAAGATATGCCCTCAAGTTGTAATGCGAATTATCCATGATCGTCGATTTTGTGCTATGGAGGTTTGAAAAATACAAATATATAACTTGCATAGTGTTTTCGTAACACAAATTGTGTGTGTGCGCGCGCATGTTTTCCTCAAGAAACACTCCAAATAATAAGATGTATATGGATTTATTTATTTTTACACATTTCTGATTAAAAATACAAGTGCAAGTGTACAATTGTACATTGCACCAATATTTGTTTGCCAAGCTTGCAACATTTCTTTTTACCCCTTGGTCACCTCGGCGTTTTGACGATTCGAGGGGCACCGGCCGTAATTCGCGTTTACTCAACGTACGTAGTACTACATGCCCAATGTTTTTCTCATGATGATGAGGGTGTACACCACGGCCGCAGTTAGCCCTAGTAATCAGTCCAGAAAAATCATCATGTCAGAAATAACATACAGCTATCTCAACGAAGGAGAAGAGGAGATCTGTATTTCTGCATCGGTAAAGGAAACGGAAAAGGGCGAGAGAGAGAGCCCACCCAAGCAGCAAACCCGGAAATTAAAATTAACCAAACTCAATCAAAAAGGGAAAAGAAAAAAATTTACACGATTTCTGCGCCCTTCTCTTCGGCGTCTTCGCTACTCTCCGCCAGCGGAGCCCCAACAGGACCAACCCTCCCCGCCGGCGCCGCCGCTCGCGCAGGCAGGCGCGGGCGATGTACAAGCTCGGCGGCGGCCGTGGCGCCGGGCGCGGCGGCGGCGGCGGCGCCAAGCGCCCGCCCGCGCCCCACGGCCGCGGCCGGGGCGCCTCCTCCTCCATGGGCAAGGGCCCGCCTCCCCGCGGCCGCGCCGCCGCCGCCGCCGCGGCCTCGGCGGCGGCCGCCGCCCAGGCAGCCGGGCGCGAGGAGTCCTTCAGCCTCGAGTCCAGCGGCCCGCCCGCCTTCGCGGCAATCATAAGGCTCACCCCCGACCTCGTCGACGAGATCCGGCGGGCGGAGGAGGCCGGCGGCGGCGCCCGCATCATGTTCAACTCCAGCATCAACCCTGCGGAGAACGTGAGCTCTCCCTCGCCCTCCCTCCGCCGTTTAGTTTTTTTTTTTCCCTTTCCCTTCGAGTCGGTTACGAAGTTTAACCTAACCAATTTGGATGTTCTACGCATTACGGTTGTTTGGTCGAGGGCGACCCTTTCTGTTTTCCCTTTTCCGTCCATGACATGACACTGTTCCTGATTCTGGGGTAGGTTCGTAGGTTCATTGTGTGTTTGGTTTTGCATTCAGATTGCTCGAATTTACTGCTGGGTACTTGAACTCTGAACTGTTAGGACGTGTTGATCTCTTAGCTCATCTCATGTTAGAACTGCCAATTTTCATTTTATCATTGTGTGGTTTTTCCCCTCCGCTCCGGTTTTTAGAGGACGGCCTTTTAATTGAATCCTTTCAGTACGTGGTGGTCCGGATGAGTCTGATTTGGCTTAAGACTGCATGGTTATTGTTGGGTGGAGTTCATGTTGTAGATTATCCAAATTACTTTTCAATTCGCAGTTAGTTTGATATGCTGGAGGGAAATGCTCTGTTACTTTCTCATTGGAGGCCTCAGTTCAGTGTTCTGCCTGGGGATTGGTTTGGTGACTTCGGGCACGAGCTCTCAAGTTTTTGCATGCATTTCCTTTCCTGCCTAATATGACTTTCCTTAGAATTTCTGCACAGTGGGAGCAAGTGTATTGTTTGTTGATGATTCTTTTGTGTAGTCCGTGCAGCATACAGTAAGCCGCATACAATCTGATTTGAAGCTGTTGAAATTTAACTGTGCCTCCATACTATCTAACATATAATTCTTCTCAGAACAATTATCTACCTATAATTTATCATTTTGTGCAGTTCAGTGGGTTCTTGGCTTGGTACATTCTATGCTGTAAGCTTAAGATTAGTTTGGTGTCTTATGTTGTTTAGGATCATTAAAAGTTTTCCTTTGAGTGACGATCCAAACTTTAGGTTCCAACTTCATGAGGCCCATTTGAATGATTTAGTTGAAAACGTTTTTGTTAATTTTAGTGCATAACAAGCTGACAAATTTCTCACTGGTTCTTTTATCTTTAGTGTGAGATTTTTTTAGGTACTGTAACTCGGTGGTGCTTTTGGAATTACTAATAGTGGGATATGTATGTTTCCTTTTAGAAAAAAACGATCACCCATATAAAGATTTCTCGCTGAAGAGTCTCATGAATGATGGGCTCCAAAACCCATCACTTGTTTCAAATAGAACCCTGCAAAATCTAAAATCTATCCCCATTTCCCCTTTTCGGAATAAATTAGTGCTGACGAACTCTTCAAATCTAAAAATTAATTATATACAATGAACTGTTTTATGATATGCATGAACTGAAATCTGGTTTTTAAAAAAAGAGGAAAATAGCAGCTAGCTGGTATTTTGGGTCTCTTGTGAAGACTGGATTCTTACCTTTCTACATTACATGTCAAGTCTACTGGGACTGAACTCTTATGTCTGGCTGGTTATTTCTGTGGATCCTTGTTGTACTATTTTGTTTCGTTTGTAGAATAAATATCAGTTCCATAACATGTTGCTTCAACACCACTAAATATTCTGTTGTATCTACTGTAGTAAGCTTTGTTAAGTGATAAGCTTACTAGTTATAAATTTGTGTATTTGCGCTTCACATGTGTATGGAACTTACTTCTTATAGTGTCCAATAGTTAGAACTGTACTCCATCCGCCCCAAAATAATAGTACAAAGTTAGTACAAAGTTGAGACACTTATTTAGGGATGGAGGGAGTAGATCATTTAGGATTTGAAGGTTGCTGGAAGATCAGCAGTTGACTTGGTATTCATGATCGCGTTGTATGTGGTTTGATGAGAAAATACAAACATGTTTTACGTACATACAAATGGAACAGTAAGGCCTGTATTCATGTATCCAGTCATGCAATTTTCTGTTGTTTAAGTAATAAATAATACCAGTGCCATGATACTTGTGCACTGGAGTATTTATAACTGCTGTCTCCTTATTTACCTTAGTACCATGGAGGAGGGTTTAACTTTGAAAGAAATAGTACCCCCCCCCCCCTGTTACTGGTTTTTGGCATGACGCAAAGCTCGTGCAACATGAGAATTACTGTTGTGCATTTAACTTGTTTAACTGAAAGTTCTTTTCTTGAACTAGGTTATCGAGGTTGATGGTAAAGAATTCAATTTTGCATGGGCATCCGAACGGGGTGAGTTATGTGATATTTATGAAGAACAACAGAGTGGAGAGGGTGGAAATGGCTTGCTTGTGGAACGTGGATCTGCTTGGCGCAAGGTGACTGTGGACCGCACTTTGGATGAATCAGCAAAGAACCTTGTGAAAGCGCGCTCAGAGGAGGCTGAACGTCTCGCGAAATCTCGAAAGTTTGTCTGCTTTCCCTGATACATAATTCTCTCACTGATTAATCATCATCCTGATTTATAGGTTTCTTAGATCTTTTCTAAGTACTGCATATAAGTCCAATTTTTTACTTATGCATCCTTGTTTAATTTTCTGTTGTATAGATCAATTGTGCTGGACCCTGGGAATCCATCTGTCAGGAATCAGGCCAAGTCAATGGTTGCAGCCGGAGAAGGTTTGAACTTTGATAACTCGTTTTGTTTTTCTTGAACGAGTTCATTATTTCTACCTCACTTTTACATTCATGCTTCGATAGTAGAAATGTGTGATGTGCTCAGTTTTTCTATGTGCAATGTAAATGCTGGTTTTGAATTTGATTAGTGCCGAAGGTTCGTTAGACTGTATAACGGCTAAAGTTTGTATGAGATTGTATAATTTAGTGTTGCTATCTCTTCCAGGTAATATGCGGAGGGGGAAATGGAACCAGAAGAAGGACAATTTCAATAAGAAGCAAGGTTTCAATTCTCTCTGATCTTCTCTTTTGTAGTACTTTATTCTTTCTATGTATATAAATGTCCTTCTATTCTACCACTAAAAAAACCTGCATTACCATGTACCTGACTTTGTTTTCGTGGGTCTACTCCAGCTACTGTCATTCCAACCAAATCAATTTCTAAAGTAAAGCTGCCTAACAGTATTCCCAAAGGAAGTATCTCGACTTCACCTGTGCCTTCTCCTGAGCAACCTGGACCAAGCATTCATTCATTTCCTGTTGGGTCAGATGCAAATAATGAAGTCATAGTACCTTTTGATTTGAATAAAGAGGAAAACAATAAATTTGAGAAAGCAACACCAAATAGGATCTCTCGAGGACTAAATCATGGGGCAGGTTCTGTTTCTGCAAGTGTTGAGGATAATACAACTGATTTGCGAAGCCTGCTGATATCTACACTCTCAGAAAATCCAAAAGGAATGAATTTAAAGGTAACCCCCCCAACCTCCCCTTTAGCATGTGCAAATAGGAAAAGGAATCCAGAAGTTTTAAAATGAAGTACCAGTAAGTTTTAAATATTGCAAGCTTCCATGCTAACTTAACTGCACTTGTTTGAAAGACAACCATAGTTCCATGAGTTTGCTGTATGAGATGTCACTTCAATTATGGCTGACCTTGTGGTCTGATGACAGTTCTGTATCTTATGATTTTTTCACCTTTATACATGATGTACTGTGATATCATCCATAGTTGGCTTGATCATATGCTACAAATGCTTTTGTTCATGATCTTAGATGCCTTTGTTCTTGTCATTTGTTTAGTTGCCTGATTCCCGAAGGCTTACCCCAAAAGGAATTTCCTGATGTTTCTCTTCACTACATGTTGTGAAACATATGTAGGCCTTGGAGAAAGCTGTTGCAGATGCAATTCCAAATGCTTCAAAGAAAATAGAGCATATCCTTAAGAATGTGAGTAACAAACATTATCCACCACCTTTTTTCTCGGTAAGGAAACATTAAGAATATATTGTGATGCACACTTAACATATTTTTATTTATCCAGGTTGCAGATTGCCAGTCATCAGGGAGATATTTGCTGAAACCTGAACTGGAAGTAGAAAACTCTAATCATGCATCTGGCAGTGGAAGGTATTATCTTTCTCCTACAAGTTCAGTTCCGTGCTTCTTGTTTAACCGGGCATTGCCTTCATGATGCCCTCTCCATAGTTTTGTGTATAGTTATTTTCTGCATGTTTGCTACTTCCGCCCACAAGCACCTCAGTATCCAACTGATGTATCTAACAGGACTATCGATGAGAACATCGAAGAAATTGCTCCAAGCTTAAGCATAGATGATCCTGATATTGAGAAGATTGAAATTGGGGGCTCCCCGGTTTCAGCTGCAGGAGACGAAAAGGTCAATGACAGTGATGGCAAAGCAGGTAGCTCTAGTGAGAGTGGAAGTGATAGTGATAGCGACAGTGACAGTAGTGGCAGTGGAAGTGATAGTGGCAGTCAGAGTAGAAGTGCTGGCAGTGGCAGTGGGAGCAGCAGCGACAGCGATAGTGATGCTTCATCAAGCAGCAAAGAAGGATCTGATGCATTTGTGGATATTACAAGTGATGATAACAAGCCAGATACAGCACGTAGGAAAGTAGCAGATGAACTGAAGTTGTCTTCCTCGCCAAGAGATTTCCCAACATTTGATGGCGATGATGAGCAAATTGATATTGGAACAAATCTCGATTATAAGAGCACATCATCACACATTGATCTGAATAATTTGAATGTCGACAATGATGAGCCGGCATATGCCGCTACAGCAACTGAGAAATTCGGTGCAAGCAATGTAGACATGCCATCAGAATTTCCAGAAAGCGAAAACATGGTGAGTACCAGGTTAGATCCAAGTATAGTTGATGGCGAATATCCTGCAAACAAAATGTCTTATGAGGACAATTATTTTGATGACCCCTTAGCAGTGAGTAGTGAGAACATACCTAATGAAGAAGCTATTCAGTTCACGGAGCAGCATGGTAGCAGAAGAAAGTCAACCTCAAAGGATGGAACAAACCATGTGCCCACAAGAATATCAGAGAAAGGTGCCAAACCCACCTTGAAAAGGTTTCCGGGTGATGAGAATGCTATTACAAAGCCAGAAAGTGCCAAAAAGGCCAAGGTTGACTTTGCCTATTCAGGAGCTACAGGTTCTTTATCAGCACAGAGACAGAACTTGCCTCCTGACAAACATATCAATGAGAGGTCAAGCAAGGAGACAGGGAATGTTGGATGGGACACACATACTGAGCTACAGGTACAAGATATTAGTCCTAAGGAAGGAAGGCCTGTGACTCCTGGAGATCTACAAAAGATAAATCAGAGCCAAAATCTGCCCATCCCAACTCACTCTGAAGGAAAACAAGAAAAGATCATGAAAACAAGCTCTAAGAAGAAACTAGATAAGGTGCAGAAACCTTTGAATAGTATGGATGGCAGCCCTGGGAATGTCAATTTTGACAACACTGATGATTCTGCTGCAAGAAAAAGGGGTAGGCATGGGGGATCTTCTCTTGATGGGAAAAAGCACAAGCGCTCAAAGGATCCTAATATTGATACAAATCCCATGAATTTGACCAAAGGTGTCAGAGGAAATGTTAACCACAACATGATGATGTCTCTTCCTGAATGCGCTGAAACTAATGGCAAGCCACCAATTTTGCAAAGAAACAGTGCTGAGAAATCATCTCCAAAAAAGGTGCTCCAGAGAGAGCATTCTGATCTCGAGTTGGGTGAACTTCGTGAGTTTCCTTTGGAAAATGACAACGGGAGGACAAGGAAACAACTTGAGAGAAATAGTTCTTCTAAGTCGCTTGATGGTAAAGCAACTAATGTAGATAATTTCTACCCCAATATGAATACCAGGAAGGTTGCTCTATCTGCTTCCCATGATCAGAGGAAACCATCACCGCAAGAATTTAATACTGGAGGTAATATAAACCAGGAAGGATTCCCAAGGAAGACAGCCGGATACGACTTTGATAATAATAGGTCTCAGCATAGAGGAAATGTTTCACAGGGTCGGCAATTGCCAAGGACTGATGATTCAGATTCAGAGAACGTATTATATCCAGACAGATTGATAGAGAAAACAGGCAAAAGAGAAACAAAAATGGCACAGGGTGGAATGCTAGATCATGTAGATCCGAAGAAGACTACTCCCAAGCTTCCTCAGAATGGTACCAAGAATGGCATAGAGTGTAGAACACGGAAATCAATTTCACCTGCAGAAAATGAGGAAAGAAGTAGGAATAACTCTTTGATAGAGACTGAGACAGGTAGGAAGAGAAGAGACAGTTCTTCGGAAGAAGACAATCTATTCTTTAAGAAGTACGATAAAGCTAAGCCAGAACTGAAAGGTCCAATAAAAGATTTTTCACAGTAAGTGACAATATACTAGATGCGTTTTTATGCCCTTTTGAAGTATTTCTGCTAGTGCATTTAATTTGTTTAGCTTGTTTGCACACTCGTCACCAAGATTTACACTACCTTGTGAAAATATTTGATTAAATCAGAATTTTCCTTGAGATTTTTAGCTGATGCTAGAAATAATTTTCTGCTCTAACATACACACACGCCTGTGTACGGTCGCAAAATATAAGGTGTATTCTGTTTTGCCAGAGCAAGACTTTGACCAACAATTACTTTACAAAATCAGAGTAATGTAGTACTCCCTCCGTTCCAAAATAGATGAGTCAACTTTGTACTAAAGTTAGTACAAAGTTGACTCATCTATTTTGGAACGGATGGAGTAAGTGTTTTGTAATGAATTTTCTTTTGACTAGAAGATCAAACTAAATAATATAATAAGGTCTGATGAGTAATGTTTAACAAATTGGGATTTTAAGGACATCATTTTCATGTCACATAAACTATAGAGAATTATTGATCAAGGACTTGTTGTAAATAAACAAAATAAGTCATATATTTTGGGACAGTCATGGAGGGATTACAGTTTACCTCTGGGGTAATTTTTGTGTCTCGAAATCCAATAATGATAACAGTACTACACTTAGCACAAATATAGGTCCCAGTCATACAGAAGTGTAACGCAGCATCATATTCACTAAGAGATTCAAAATGCAACTGTTTTCCTTGAGAGATAGACCACACATAGGCAATTACTCAATAGCTGGTATATCTTTGTTGCAGTCTTACTTTTTGTTCATGCAGGCAACTAACTGATTTTATCCATTTTCAGATACGAAGATTATTTGCAGGAGTACAATGAGAAATATAAGGTCTACTCTTACTTGAACAGTCAGATAGAGAAAACACAGTATGTGCTGACCTGAATTTTTCCTTCTAAAATTCCCCTTTGTACTCTTTTTTAAATCCTTCAGAGTCCATGTTCTATCTTCTCCTATAACTTAGCATGCTTTTTATGCAGGTCTGAGTTCCTAAAGGTTCAGGAGGATTTCAATGTTGCCAAAGAAAGAGACAAGGATAAGTACTATAACATTGTTGACAGACTCAGAGACATGTACCATGAATCGGGAACAGTATGCTTTCTGCCTGCCTTTTTCTTCATTGATTGAACCTGAGTATACATGACTTTTTACAGTTAACTGATAATCTGTGCTTTGGGTGGTGTGTGCGTGTGTGTGTGTGTGGTGGGGTGGGGGGTGGGGGGGGGGGGGGGGGGCATTGCATTAATCAAGATCTTGGCATTCTCTGCATTTTTTCATTATTTCTTACTGAGGACATTATATTCTCCAGAGGCATAAATTGATGAAGAAGGTCTTCGTATTGCTTCATGAAGAATTGCAGGTGTGTAATATGATCTTTGAGTATGCTTTTTGGTAGTTGACTCCAGTTGATTTCATTATCATTTGAGTTGACCTCCATGTGTTTTGTTTCACTTCGGTTTGTGGCATGTATTTTGATTCTATTGGTTATTAATTCCCCAGAGTATCAAGCAAAGAATGAAGGACTTCGCAAAGGACTATTCGAAGGATTAATGGTCCACCCTCATATCATGTCAGTGGTTTTGAAGTAATCTTTTGCCTGAAGTACGTTGATACATCTTACAGATGACAACTGACTTTCTGCCCATGCATGCAGGGCATTCGCAACTGTTTTTTCAGAAGCTGTTACCCAGCATCTACTCTGAAAAATGTCAGGAACCTCGCTTCATGCTTTGCCTTTCTAAGAAAGGAGTCCCTGGTTTGAACATTCAGATAAGGCATTCATCAGGTGACGGAAAGCTCACGGTTTCATCAATTGTTCTGCTGAATTTCCTAGTGATCACAGTCACAGCAGCAACAATCGAGGGTGATGCGGTGTGGTACAAGGAGTAACACCAACGCCTCCACACGCGCCATGTCCGTGGCAGTGTGAACAGGTGAAACTTACCTAACAGCGGTACTGTTGAAGGCGGTTTTACAACATCAATTTTGCAGGCAGGTAGATAGGAACTGTGCCGGGACGGGGTTCCCCCTTTGTAGATTTTTTCCTTCTTTCTTTCTTTCTTTCAGTGAGATCCCTCCCCGTCCTAGCTTTTGTATCAATGTGATCAACTCAATTCTGTTTCACCTTGTACATAATCTGTAGACCAAACTAGAGTAGTATTTGATGGAGGTGGGGTAATCACGGTGTATTCCTCACGTAACGTGTTGATGCAGTGAAGCTGTTGAAGTGTGTTAACATGGGAAGTGACGAGCTTGTCAAAACTATTTATCTTTGGCCAGTTCTTCTCAGTACTGTAGATGTAGATTAACGTGTGTGATTGTTTTTACAACTAATAAGATCTACTCCCTCTGTTCCTTCGTTCAAAATATAAGGTGCATTAATTTTTTAAAAGGTCAAACTTATCAATGTTTGTCCGCAAATTTATTGAGAAAGATATCAATACAGACACTACCAAATCAATATCATTAGATCATCATGCAACTTTCATATCTATTTATTTGATATATTGAAGGCGTTAATATATCTTTTCTATAATGTCAACTCTAGAAATGTTAGTTAAAAAAAAACTCTAGAAATGTTAGAAGTTTTGAGAAATTAATACATCTTAGGGCATCTACAGCTGGACTAGACCGTCACAAAATTTGACCCCTCAAAAGTTGGCGGACGCGCATGATCAATTCGATCAATGTTCGTTTTGAGTCCCTATTCGTCTATGCATGCAGCCATGTCCCTCACTTTTTTTACCTATACGTCCGATCATATGCATGTGATTGACGGGGAGGAAGAAAAAATGGTTCGTGGTGGGTCAAATTCTATGTGAAGAAAAAATGGTTCGTGATGGGTCAAATTCTATGTGACGGATGCATGACCACTGACGGGATATATCCGGGCCTCGTATTGTCCCCTATATGGCTGAGTATGAGGAGTGCTGCGGGTTTAGGAGGCTTTGAGTGGTCTGGTTGAGTTAACCTTTTTTCCTTCTCTTTCCTGCCCGGTCAGTAGTCCTAATTTTGCCCAGTCAATTTGAAGAATCCGTCTGTAGATACTCCTATGAAGTACTACCCTTGTCCTGGTTTATTGGTCCCTTTTGTTTTTTGTGTCAAATTTTAACTTTAGATTTAACTATCAAAAAGTTAATGCATGTCACAAAAACTATGTACAAATACAGGGATACATTTTGGGTGACATGCATTTATATTTTGTTAGTTAAATCTATAGTTAAAAGTTGACACAAAATACAATGAGGACCAATAAATCAGGACATAAGTAGTATGTTTATTGATTAAGTAAAAAAAAGGTACAAAAATCAGAGTAACTAAAACATACACCATCTACAAATATGTCAATAAACTCTGAAAGTTACAAATGTTCTATGGAGCACAGAGTCAACATCTCTAAGTTTGTCGTTCATATTCTGATATCTCCATGCTTTAGCTGGTGATGAAAACTAAAGTTCAAAAGGCTGAAAACTGTGCATGTATTTTAAGCAATAATTGATCATCAATTTGATTGATAAAATACGAGTCATATGTCGTAAAAATTATACTCTCTCCTTTTGACAATGTAGTGCATATTAAGTTTTCAAAAGTCAAACTTGTCTACACTCGACCAAGTTTATATAATAAACTATCAACATGTAAAGTGCTAAACAAATAAGATATAAAAAATACACTTCTTGATGAATCTAATGATACTAGTTTTGTATTGTGGATATTGATATTTTTTCTATAAATTCAGTTAAACATTTACATGGTGGACTTTTCAAAATTCTAATATGCACTACATTTTGAAACGGAGGGCGTACCATTGATTTTTTTTAAATGTCAATTCAGCGAGATATATTTTGTCGCATATAACTAATATTGTAGTCAAATTTTCTTCAAATAATCGTGTAGGCCTCGTAAACTTGAACAGAGGGAGTATGTTTTGAAGAGCCGCACGAGTCGTTCACCCCAAAGAGGCCAGAACATAATGTCGTTAAATGAAACATGGTCTTGGTTAACCCCCCACAAAACATGTGAATAAATTGTTGCTTGGGAGCGACACTAAAGAAGACAAAATCTGATTAGTGTGTGCCTAGTATGGTGAACCACTAATGATCCCATCCAAACTCAATGGATCAAATGTAATGACTGATGTATGTCGATGTATGAATCTTGTCATGGCATATTCAGTTTGATGCCAAAAGAATTAGCACATCCCAGATTTGGTAGCAAACTAGATAAGATGCTTACCTTTCTTCCAACCAGTTTTTTAACTCATATGGTTACTACGTCTGCAAAGGCATGGTTTAACATGATATTAAAGAAGACATGATATTTAGTGTGAAATAATATAAACCTCAAAACTAATATTATTTCCTATATATGTCATCATATTTAGTGTTGTTCCTTATATATATTGTGCTAGTTAGTTTTCCTTGTAGGTTCTAAATGATACTAGGAAGGGATACCAGAGGCAACGAAGAACTTTTATCTTACCAAAGTTTGGCAGGGTACATTTGGATGGTTATCAAAGCTCACTCTATCAATTTTTGGGGCATGCCAAAAAATTGGTCTTTATGTCAGTTGCCATTTACTCTTTTTTGCATAGCAATGACTCTTTGTTCACTTTTAACTTTTTTTGCTTTTCGATGTTGACTAACTCAAAAACCAAACATACAACGTCCAAATGCCATAAGCATTTGCGAACCAACCTGTGGTTCAATGGTTAGGAGTATAATGGTATCTCCAACCCACTAGCCGCTTTCTCCCCCCACTGACCCACTCCAACCCGGCTCCCTGGAACCCGCACCGCACCCATCCATTCCCCGGTTCCGTTCCGCCCCCCTCGGCTGGAAGGCGCGAGAGCTTCCGGAAGCATCCACCGAATCGGCGGCGGGCGATCGGGGAGTGTCGCTGCCGCTGGGGTCGCGCTAGCCGGCGCCGGAGATGGAGATGGACGCGACGGAGAGGCTGCGGTGGCGCTTCTCGGACGGCGGCCTCACCGATCTGCTCGACGCCCGCAGCCTCCACGGCTCCCCCGTAAGCCCCCCTCGGAATGGCCGAGCCCTCCCGCCCTCTCCGCGTTCTAGGCCTGGTGGCATCTCTGCGTTCTTAGCTTCGGGCGAAGTTTCTGGCTCGAATCGCCGAGGGGTTTGCATTTGTACGGCGGTGTTTCTCGATCGGGCTGACATTTGGAAGGGCTTATGAACGTGGGGAGGGAGGGGAGTCCGTCGCTGTTTGAGTCGTTCCTATGTTGGCAACGGGTTGGCGCGGATTATGGTAGCCTTTTTGATCAATTATTAGTTCGGGGTCTGGTCTCTGGTGTAATGCTGCCAATAGCTCGACTGCTTGAAGTCTGAGAGTGACGCAGTTGCTTGTTGATGTATGTATCGGTTGCGTAGCTGCGCAGATATCTGAACATTGGGGTAGATGCTTCTCAGGAAATTGGAATTGATTCTGAACATTGGGGGACGCCAGTATCACCTGTTTTATACTGTTATGTGCAGGTGAGTTACTTAGAATGTAGGCGAAAGAATCAACAACCCTCCTAATGCATTTTTTATGGTGGGCTGTTTTTTAGGCTGAGGAGAACAATATGGGCTGTGGCTAGTGAGTTGTTCGATTACTTGGGCAATGTTACTGGGTACCAATGTCTACTGTATTACAAGTTGGAACTGTGATGTGAGTTTGGGAGGTCATTATCTATGTGCTATGCTCTTGAACCAGCTTCTTATCACTTTGACCTTGTGTTTGTATATGGTCTCCTTGAATGGGAACTAATTATTATTATTATTATTATTTTTGCGGGAAGAATGGAAACTAACCGTGAGATGAATTCATGGGAACTAGGATTTTTGTTCAAAACCTTGTGTTGGATTCTTGGACATTCTGCAATCATGCATATTTTAGTCACATTAGCAGTCATAGAATAAACACTGATACAACTAGATACAATTAACGATTTTTTCTTTTCCAGGACATTGGAAAGAGAATGCAGTTCCATTCTTCTCTAGTACAAAGGCTTGCTTTAGAAAAGGAGATTGAGGTATTTGACTCCTTTTGTTGTTTATCTTATCATATGCTAGTCTCTTCACAAGAACAGGGAGGTTTGCTTGTTTCCTGTGTTGGAATTTTATTTGCTTAGAAGGAAGCTGAAATAGTGAAGTTCTTCGCTGTATCTTTGATTTTTACTGGATTGCCTTTTGGTTTCCCGTGCCATTTAACAGGGTCACGTAGGTTGCGTGAATGCTATTGCATGGAACTCAAGTGGCTCACTTCTGATATCAGGATCAGATGACACTAGAGTAAGTTTCTGGACGCTAATTTCTCATCCATTATTTTCATGCTCTCTGTAGCTGGTAGAGTTGCATGAACTATTTACTTGTCTTGCAACATACAGTAGAATTTTTCCTGCAGTTCTTTGTTGACTGAGATTTGAATTTTTGTTACAACCTTAAGTGGAAAGCAATCTGAATGATATAACATCATTTTCTTGCAAAATAAATGTTGCTCAGAGTTAGAGATGACACAATCTTGAAGTTGAACATTTTCTATATATGATTTTGTTTCCAATGGTATATCCTTGGACTGGAAAAGGGCGGAGAGTTTGATGGTTGATTCAGTTTACTGCTGTATCAATACGTGTTCTGCAGGTCAACATCTGGAATTATGCTAATCAAGAGCTGTTGCATGAAATTGATACTGGACATTCAGCAAATGTATTTTGCACAAAATTTGTACCGGAAACATGTGATGAAGTAGTAGTTTCAGGAGCAGGAGATGCTGAGGTACAACCTTTTGTGGGATGTGTTTTCACTTTTATCTTTCCGTGTTATTCTGAGGCATCCTTTCAGGAGAAGTTTATTGATTCTTTTTCAGGTTCGTGTTTTCAATTTGTCTCGTTTAAGTGGCACAAGGCCTAGGGAGATTTCCATGGAGCCAGCTGCAGTTTACCAATGTCACTCAAGGAGGGTCAAGAAACTAGCTGTAAGATCCTAGTCTTATGTTGAACGCCATGATTGGAATATGGAACCGTATAGCATGAAGAAAATTTGTCTTTGAATTGCATCTAAGCTTGATGTTGTTCCTAAATGTATGCCCTTCTGGATTTTAGTATCTTTTCGAGAAGAAAGAACGATGTCTTATTTTCAGATCTTTGCACCACTTGAGAGATGTTCTACTTACTGATGCATTAAGATTCACACTGCCTGGTTCAACATTCATAATTATGTTTATATGCAATATGTAGGTCGAAGGTGGCAACCCTAATGTAGTGTGGAGTGCAAGTGAGGATGGTACTGTAAGACAGCATGATTTTAGGGAATGCAGTTCCTGTCCTCGTGCAGGATTGGTTAATCAGGAATGCCGTAACGTGCTTGTGAGTATTCTAACTGTTGGGTTCCGCTTCTATTGTGGTTTCTCGTTGAGCATCTGATTCCACTTGAATTTAGCTTTTGTCCTTGAGAGCCAAATACAAGTGGCCAGTTATAGTTGTATTACTTTTAAATGTTTCTCTGTTTGAATTTTGACGTGGTTCTCTTTTTTGTTCCATGAACCCTTGAACAAGTACAGACAGAACTAAATGAGCCTATGTTGTTTTATGCTTGTGCATCACATTGCTATTTACCAGATGAATGGACCTGTAATGCTTCATTTGTGTGGACTATGGTAATATAATTAGTTTAACTTTGCAACCAGCATGTTGTTGCTTTCAGTCACTTCCTCTCAGGATTGGTATGATCTCTGATGTTTATTATGAGTCCTTTTGGAAATGCCATGATAAATATACCCGTAGGATAAATGCTGGCTGTAAAGTTAGTTTAGCTGGGTGTGGATTTGGTTTTGATTCCAGTTTCTACATTACATGCGTTTTTGACAGCTAGATCTACGATGTGGAGGAAAGAAGTCTTTAGCTGATCCTCCCAGACAACCGCTGTCGTTTAAGTCTTGTGATATAAGCTCAGTTCGTCCCCATCAGCTCCTTGTTGGTGGGAGGTAACTTGTT
This sequence comes from Triticum aestivum, assembly GCF_018294505.1. Classification (NCBI taxonomy): domain Eukaryota; kingdom Viridiplantae; phylum Streptophyta; class Magnoliopsida; order Poales; family Poaceae; genus Triticum; species Triticum aestivum. The sequence continues at coordinate 1,881,693 of NC_057803.1, read as the reverse complement.
GTCATAAATTAGTCAGTGCATGACAGGCCTTGCCCTTCAAATTAAAAAACATCACCTCACAACTTGATTTTTGTGCAGTGATGCGTTTGCCCGGCTGTACGATAGGAGAATGCTTCCACCATTGAGCTCATGTCAAACAAGAAGGAAGCCACCGCCTTGTATAAAAATGTTCTGTCCATTGCACCTTGCTGAGAATGTGAGTTTTTCTCTGTGCTTGAATAGCTTCTTGTGCTGCTCCAGATAGTGCATGGTAAAGGCGGCAGTAGTTATTGCTTGCTGGTATCATATGGACTGCTCTTATATTTTAGAGCTACGGGGTTGCTTGAACTTGATTATTTGAGAAAATACTTTCCTGAAGAGTTCCGTTTTCTCCCAGAAATCGTGCTACAGTATTTGGCATAGAATTGGCAGCTTTGTTTAGTTTGAGTTCAGAATTCTGTTACCTGTTGCTTTCAAAGTGACTTTTCTGTTACATTCATTGACATTTGGCCTCTGCATTTTGTAATCAGAGGAAGTCAAATTTGCACCTTACCCATGTTGCGTTCAGCCCGAATGGGAATGAGGTTCTTTTGAGTTACAGTGGTGAACATGTATATCTATTTGATGTCGACCCAGGTATGATTGTTCAGCCCCCTTTGTGTATGCATCCTCATTTTTGTTATCACACTTTTGCTTGCTTTCTGTCCACTGCCAGTGTTGATATCTTTAATACTATTCTGGTCAATTTATCTGTGTATATTTTCAGACAATACGAGTCCAGTGAGATACACAGCAGATGATGTACGTGATCAGTTATGTTTACTGCCTTTTCACAAGGAACCAAGAAAACAAAAGTCAAAACGGGATAAGTTTCCAGCTAAGAGAAATTTGTGTAGGGTGAGCAATCTTCTCTCTGTGCACTTGCTTGGGTGCGCTTGCGCTTCTCACTTTCGTAAACATGGCCTCTTCGTATCACACTATCACATATGTTGCCTGGTTTGCGAGACATGTTGAACTTCTCTGCCTTTCATGGCACCTGTTTCAGGTAGATATGTTGAAGAAACTTATGCAAGTCGTGATAAAATCTCTGGAGACTGGCACAAACCTAATGCATGGCATTGAAGCATGCTGTGAAATACTTGAGGCCCTGGAATCTGATATTGATGATAGCACGAGACATGATTGTTTGTGTACCCGTGCAGGATTGTACCTAAAGGTTTGCTATCATTTGTTTATCGGTTATCAAATCTCTGTTCTGTAACTCAAGCGGGAGCTACGTTCACCGGACCCTGCGCAAGCAGGAGCTACATGCACCGGGCTGCCCTTTTTTCAAATCTCTGTTCTGTAAAAGAATACTGAACTTATGGTTTGCAGCGGAGGTGGAAAAATGATGTTTACATGGCTATTCGGGATTGCAACGAAGCAAGGAGTATTGACTTTGCATCGTTCCAGGCACACTTGTTCATGGCTGATGCACTGTTACAGGTAAAAATGTGTAATTATGTCAAAGGTTGTATGCTTATACTGCAAATAATGCTGTACCATCGTCCATCAAACAAAATTGGTCTAACCCTGGTACTTTGAGTTGCTTTGTGCACGGTAACTCGAGTTGCTTTGCCTTTGTTAGGAGATTCTAAATCTGTGTTCAAGCCTGTTTAGAATGTTCTGTTTGTGCTACCTATTCTTTTGTCAGACGAAAATGAGCATATTCTAAAGCAATTCTGCTTAGGTGGATGCTTAGATCATACCGATTTGATCACCCCTTTGGTTAATCATGTCTGCTATGATTGGCTCCTTGTAATCCACAACCACATGCCTACCAATTGATGCGTCTTGTTATCTCACTAAAATTCTTTATCTCCTAAATCCTCCTCGTTTAGTCTGGAGTGATAAATGAAGAGATGGAAACTCGGTACATTCTCCATCTCTTACAAATATTTGCTTTGCCTTTTGTAGTTAGGAAGACTGAAGGAAGCATGTGAATATGCAGAAGCTGCACATAGTCTTGTTCCACCAAATTCGGTGTCTGCGGAACAGGTGGAAAATATAAAGAAGCGACTTGCTGCTGGTGAGTACATTTGACATAGAAACAATTGTTTTGTCCCGCATAGCTACACCATGTGAATTTAATATTTGGGGATTGTTATGTACTCACAGCTTCACATGCTAAAAGATGGCCTCTCCAGTGCACATAGCTCAGTAACCTGTTAATATTCCGTGTTCGGTATTATTTCTATGAAAATGTTAGTGCTCACAAGAAACATATACATGCAAATGTACCAGTACTTTTCTATATATAATATTCCATATTAATTTTCCACGTAATTTCTGCTGCCACAGCTGTTCGTAGATCCATTGTATTTATTTTATAGCTTCTCGTATTGAACTTGAGGATTTATTGGGATTGGGAATTCTATGATGCCAATGGATTCAAGATTTTATTGTTGCTTGTATCCAGAATATGTGATATGTTGCTGTTAATTTTTTGAAAGATCTGATGGATTTATGTTGTTCAAACAGCTGAACTTGAGAAAAATAAAAAAGATCAACAAGGAAATACTAACACTGATGCGCGGCATGGACGGTTACGGTCATTGAGTGATCTACTGTTCAGATCAGATGTTAGTGGGTCATCATCACAGGAGGGCCGAGAAGATTCAGATTACGATGATGAGATGGAGTTAGACTTTGATACATCAGTATCGGGTGATGAAAGCCGTGATAGTGATCCAGGTGCTGTTCGAGGTAGCTTACGTCTAAAATTGCACCGAAGAGAGGACAAAACTAATGAGCAGACTGTTGGGAATGGATCAGCTGAGTCCACTTGTAATGGCGATTCTGCCTATGAGGTTCTTTCTTTCTCATCCTACTCTTTTATCTGAATGTTAAAGTCCCTGGTACGGGTTTCTCTTTTTCGTGTCCTATATTTGTACTTGCATGGCTTTAATACCATCCTGTTGTGCAATGTAGCCGGATGTTGCCATTGATATGAAACAAAGATATGTTGGGCACTGCAACGTGGGGACAGATATAAAGCAAGCTAGCTTTCTTGGTGAACAAGGTTAGACTATTAAGCTGTTTCTTCTTGCATGCATGTTCAGTTTTTGTTTAAGTCGATAGTCCAGCTACCAGCCGTTTGTATGACGGATAACAGAAGACATCGACCTTTTATAGAAGGCGTACAGCTGCGCACCTTTCATGCACCTGTTGCTAGGTTTGGTGTGGGCTTTTTCCTTACCTTTCTGAGTGAAAAATCCTTTCTTGGTCGGTTTCTTATCATCGGTAATGCTTTTGGATTAAAATAAGAAGTGCAAAGCTCTTGCACATTCTCTATTTAATCAAATACCCTCAGATGTTCAGAAAACAAGTCATGAACCAATAAAGAGGTTAAACTATCCTAGATTGTGGTGTGGCATATAATTAGCTTCTGCAGAATCACTTGCTTTGATTTGAATTTATGCAAATTTACCAAATTATCACAAAAGTACACTCCAAAGAAAAGTTATCACCTGAGCAGGCATTATTTGGCATGCATATCTCAAAATAACATGTTTAATGAGTTCCTGTTCTAGCCACTGCTATTACGAACCAGACCCACTTGTGATGGCCACGTTATTTTTTGCGTGTTATGCGACGACTGAGACGGAGCTGCCACGTTGGCCAGCTGACTAGGTCTGCCTTATTGCTCTGATACTCCTCCGTGATTCTCACCCTGCTAACATCAACCAAGAGGTACAGACTGATGTATAGTCTCAGCAGCGAAAATTACCATGTGTTACTTAAAGGTAGGCTCGTTGATCAAAGTTGGACGTGAACTCATTAGGGTGTATTTTTGCGATAGATATGTCAGAGTGGACCTATAGTTTTATGAAACAAACCCGCATAAGAGTGTAGTTTTGTCGAAAGTAAGTCTTAAAGCTTAATTTGATGATAGTTTACTCAAAGTATGTGTATACCATTAAATTTAATGCAATTCATATGTACTATAAATGTGCCTAATGCTGTATTGCTCTTACGTTAGGGGAATTTATTGCCAGCGGAAGTGATGATGGTAGATGGTTCATATGGGAGAAAAGAACAGGAAGGCTTGTTAAAATGCTTGCAGGGGATGGAGCTGGTAATTGCAATTTCATTTCTTACCGTGGCTATCCTTGAGTGCTGTTTCTCATGTGCCCCTATATCTTCTTTAGTTGTGAACTGTATACAGTCTCATCCCTATGATTGTGCTGTTGCGACGAGTGGAATTGACAATACAATAAAGGTATATGATCTGATCTTTTTCTTTTCTTGAAGTACTTAAATAATTTGCCCTCGCTATTCACTTTGTCTTTGTTTATTGCTAGTTATGGACACCGGACGCAGAAGGTACTTCTATGGTTGATGGACCAGAAATTGATGTGTTAAGTGCCATAGAGAACAATCAGAAGAAGTTATGCCGCAACCGTGAAACTTTGTTGTAAGCTGTCAAAACTTCCTCAGGAGTTTAGCCATATGCTATTTTGACTTGCAATGAAATTACCACATCTATCATGTGGTACCATGCTGTTTCTTTTGATCTGTCTACCAAGTTTACATAGAAACTAGCTACTAATGATTTTCCTATGTTACGTATCTATGTGCAGGCCCTTTGAGTTTTTGGAACGATTTGGGGCGCATGAATTTGCTGAAGGAAGCTTGCATCCTTTAGAGTGTGCGCAGACTTGATATACTATTGCTTGGGTTGCTGAGGTACTGCTGTTTGCTGGAGATCTTAGGGCATTCCCAACATTTTACCCGGGACAAATCTGATAAATATGCATTGAGCTGGGTCACTGGATGCAAATAATGTGAAACTTCACATTTGCTCTCTGATTTCGGCTTTTGATTTGTTCTTTGTTTGACTTTTCAGGAAAAGGGCGAGGGGCATTTAATCCAAGACACAAGCAACCAGTGTTTAGGTAAAAATGAGATTGCAAGGTCGTGCTGCAATCATAGCCAGTGTTTCGCACACCTGCTTAGATAATATTGCAGGTGTGCCGTGTCGGTATTGAGTTGTTGCTTGACAGTAAAGGCTGTTTGTTGGTGCATTCACTTGTACAGATTGTAGAAAAGCGAAGTCTTGTAATAAGTAAATCATCTGTACATGCTTCCATAATAGTGACGTTTTTCTGGTTTGTTAGTCGAGTTCTAGGGGCAAAGGTCGGCGACTTGGATGCTACGTCGTTGGGCAAGTCTACTGACAATACACAGGTGAGACTTCGGGCAGAGGCTACAGTAGAGTAGAGACATAGTGTATGTTGCTCTGTTGTGCGGTTCTGCCTTTTGTGGTTTTGGATCCCAAATGAATGTTTACACGATTGCTTTTAGTTCCGTGTAAGTGACGTGATGCAGTAGAGACATCACCATCGACAATTCAGCCTACGTCGTAGGTTGACGGGCAAAGTGGCGAACACACAAAAGGCGAAGTGGACGTGTTTCTCTTGGAGTTGCAAGGAAGTGATGGAACCACATCGACGCTAGGCTGGTGTGGGGATTGTGGTCCGTGACCACTTGGGACGTCTTATAGCATGCAGATGTATCCAATATGTAGGGGTTTCTGAACCCTTTGTGGCCGAGTTACTAGCTTGCCGTGATGCTATCCTGATGGCCATTGAGAAAGGATGGTCTAGCATACTACTTGAGACAGATTGCCAACTAATTGTACGTGACTGGATTGAAGGAAATGACCGATCTGCACTTGCCCGTCGGTCTTCCCCTCTGGTGGCCGGCTGGTGTTCCTTCCTACCCACACCACACGATGCCCTCCTTTTCACGGCTTTGCCACTGGAAAACGACACGCTATTTGTTTTTGTCTTTGTTATTATTATTATTGTAGGTTGTCTTGTGTACTCGCCCTTGTAAGATGTGATATTTACCCAACCAGCGGAGATGTTCTATCCTGTTGTGCGTTTGTATTGTTCTTGTTCCTTTCACAACGCAAGTACTCTAGTTTTTTTTTTTTTTTTTTTGATTAATGAATGACAACGCAAGTGCGACTTCTCTACATCGTGCACTTATTCATGTAAGCCCAAACTTCACTCTTTCCCCGAAACAAGAAAATTACATTTACATGCACAAGCAAATAAAGTGTGACACGAGGTACTTGCATGTCGTGACAGGTGTGGCGGGGTGACTGGACCATGCCATGTTGCGATCGTCAAGATGCATCTAATGGCCTCAACAAGCTTTCTCGTTGATTTAGTGTCTCGATTTAGCACATGTGAAGGAGCATCCGTACTCATGCCCAATGAATGTAGGTATTGAATCATGCAACCTTAATAAATATCGCCTCTCCATCTACTTTCCTCAATGGTCTAATTGCGTAAATTATGACATCTTGCACGCTATATAAAATAGAATAATCTTATGTGAAAGACATGTAAGGCTACTTCCAATGCATTGGTGCTGACATGAGGTGCTAAGCACATTAAAAACTTTAGCAACTAAGGGGGTGCTTGGATACGTTTTAGTCTTATAACTAAAAGTAGTGGGACTAAAACTTGCTAGCCTCACCCATGCTTGAATCCAAATACTAAAGAGACTAAAATCAAGTTAATGAGCATTTATTATCCCCCAAACCCTCCAATCTAGAACTCGCCTATGTTAAAGGAGAGGAGTTAAATAAGGAGAGAGAGGACTAATACACATTTTAGTAGGGGTACCCCTGACTAAAAATTTTTAGTCCCAAAACTAGTTTTAGCCTCTCTTTACTCAGGGGTGCTTGAAACTTTAGCCTCTTAAAGAGACTATTTTTAGTCAGACTAAAATAAGTCCCTTGGATCCAAGCACCCTCTAAAGCCCCCAATGCATAGGTGCTTAACTTGTTGGTGCTAAGAATCCTTCATTTAATGATTTTGCAAATAAAGTTCTACATGCATTGGTGGGATTCTTCTCTTTAAGAGTTTTGCCTAGGTTCAATTTACTTTTTCTGTGCGCATAGTGGACCGGGTGAAACAAACAAAGTAGTTGAAGCCATTTTTCTTCAGTTCAGTGAAGAGCTTCACACAAAAAAGTATAAACCTCAAGGTCCAAAAGGCAAAAGCTAACTGGAAAAAAAATCAGGACAGCGTTACATGTCCGCCATGGGGGACGAGGTGGAGGAGGACAAAAGAGGGCAGCTTCCGCAAGATCTTGAGATGTGTGAAGACTAGTGCAGACAGCGCATCAGCTTATTAGCACCACCACAGCCAGCAGCGCCCCCACCATCCTCCAGTTCATTCCTCTCCCCAAACCTGCTGCAGGTAGTTTGCCAAGAACAAAGCACGCAAAGCCTACCGATCGATCGATCGATCGATCGGAATCGATCTCATGCGGCAGCTCTGCCCATCCATCTGAGATCGACTGATCGATCGCCAGGTGTGTATACCCGTTAATTTCCATGGGGGGCGACGGCAAGTTGGGCGCCGCCGAGGCCGCCGTCTGCTGCATGTGCGGCGACCACGGCCTCCTGCCGGAGCTGTTCCGCTGCGCCGCCTGCTCCGTCCGCTCCCAGCACACGTATGTATCCTACTATCTCTTTTCCGTTGACGCATATGTGTGATTAGAAGAGTTAATTGTGGATTTGCTTGCATGGATATTCTTGGATACGGGGATAGATAGCTAGGTTAATTAGCAACGACGGCAGGTTCGTGAAATAGGAGGATTTTCTGTGTGTGTGTGTGTGTGTGAAATGGTTCTAACCGATCGACGACACAGCATATCACAAACATGTGCACATGGAATTAGCTAACACACCAACATACGCAAGCATTGATTCGCATATGGCTATTCATCATTAATTCTGCATCATCATCATCTAGCTTGACGTACTTGTGTACTTGAATTCATCTAGCTTTGAAGCACCATACAATGCCAGCAGTTAATGGATTAGTTTCGTGCTTGGATTCATCTGAACCAGAACTGTTCAATGGCAATCCCCTTCTGAGTTTCCATCGGTATATAAGTATATTTGGTGACACGTTTGGCATACACATATCTATCTCCGATATATCATTTTCGCCACCCTGTGCCCGGCCCGCCCCTACATCCAGCCAATTAATCTGTTCCGACTTTTTGCACGATTCCACGAGAATTCGTCAACAAAATGGGGCCGGCCAAAGACCCAAGAGATATACACACATCCGATCGATGTTGATATAAAGCTGTACGGTCGCTGTACCCTGTATAGACTACCCGGCTAGTTCAGTCAGCTGCATCGACCGGTCGCCATTGTTCAGTTCTTTGATCTTTCGCGTGTCTATCATCTGAAAATGCGTGCGACAGTGCATGCAATAACGTTATACATGCACTCCATGTATCTGCATGTACTCCGTATGTACGTACTACCTAGCAACTAAATGTGTACACATGGTCATGTGTCACGTCAGGTACTGCACGGATCGGTACCCGAAGGCGGAGGCGTACGGCACATGCAACTGGTGCCTGAGGGCAGGGCAAGGAAGCGGCGACGGCGGCGGCGCCGTTCCTAGCCCGGTGATATCCACCTTCAAAGCGCCCGGGCCGGCCGCTGACCGCATGGATGTCCCGGCTTGCAGCGGTGGCAGTAGATCGATGCCGGGGAAGGTCGCGGCTCGCGGCGACTTCGCCGCGGAGTTGAACAAGCCTATCAAGAAGCAGCAACAGCGGCGGCGGCTCCTGCTGCAGCGGTCGGCGTCTGACGTGAGCAGTGGCGTCCGTGCCAACCGCGGCGCCGGGCCGCCCTCTCCTGGCGTCGCCCGGGGAAGACCGAGGGTTCGGAGGTACAAGCTCCTGGAAGAGGTGATCAGTAGCTAGCTTAGCGAAGCGATACACGGTTTTGTTTTTGTTTCGTGGAGGACGCGTGCGTATTTAAGCATGTATGTACGTGTAGCGGCGCTGGAGTTGTGGCTGTATGTGATGATGAGTTCTGATTCCTGTACTTGTTAACATGATGAGTTGCTAACACTGGAAAAATAATGTGCAATAGCGTATAGAGAATTGTCTCACTAAATAAATCAGTATACAATGTCTTGTTAATGTCACTCTATAGTGCACTATAGCACGCTAATAATATAATTTAAAGGGTGTCGCTATTTTATATGGCATGCTATTTTTTCTAACCTTGGTTGCTAATATAACATGATGTTCGATCATTCGCTTGATTTACTAATATTTCAGTATGTGCGCATGCATGCAATGGGGAACATTCTAAGCCTGGCTTTCACCCCGCTATATACATATAGCAACCACCCGATACATCTGAGAATTCACTGCTGGGGCAGATAGCACAAGCACGCTCAAAAAAATAAAAAAATAAATAAAAAGAAACTAATAACAACAGAGTTGGATTGACAAAAACGATGATGATCCGCAGCTGCTGCGCCCTCCGGAGATTTCCATTGCACTCCTAGCACTTCGGACCACCGCATACCAAGCAACACCTTCAAGGAGGAACGCGACGATGACGATGCTGCTGCCCGGACTGGTCCTAGGGTTTCCCCTAGTACGTGGAGGGGCATGGGTGAGGGGGGATACCCGACGCCCTTTAGGAAGGAACGATGGCGCCCACGGGCGTCGCCATGTCGGGGCCGGCCAAGCTGATAGGGATTTCTCTAGTCCACCACACATCCGCCACCCTGACTGATCCGTCACGCTCCACCACACTTGCCGCCCACCAACATGCGCCACCACGGTCTTCGAGTCACCACCGCCGTCTCATCATGGAGTCCGAAGCGGGACCAACGGGTATGAGAGGGAGCAACCGGGAACAAGGAGCGGCAGTGTCAGCAGCGACGCGAGAGGGGACAACCTCCACCGCCATCGGCGGTACCGACTGGACGTAGCAAGAGGAGCAAACCGGGCACATATGGCCGACCGAGCTCGAAATGGCTCGTGAAGGTCCCGTCGCCGCGCTGCAGTGGCTGCGCTGCCGTCTCCGCACCCCCTACACGAGCCACACCTCCGTCCGCTGATGCTGTCACAAGTGGAGCCAAGCCAAGCCTGCTCAGACCCATATGGGACCCCAAAGGGCCCATATCTGGGCCGGGAGGGCGCCGCCGCCGGCTGTCGCGCTAGCCCGCCGTTAAGTGATCATGCCACCGCTTCCTCACCACCCGGAACTGCACCACTTGAGGGACTGCGCCTCCCCCCGAGGAGAACTGGCACACACCCACGACAGGAAGACCCAACCACAGCCGCCGGGAGCCCGAAGCCGGACCCCAGCCGCTGCCCACGCCACCCGCGGCCAGCGTTGTCTAGATCCAGATCCGCCACCCGACCAACGCCGAACCACGCCCATGCACGCCCCTCCATGGCAGCCGCCGCGCCATGCCGAGGACCCATCGAGACGATGACCCGCCGCCGGCAGGAGCACCTATAGCGGCGCCACCAGTTCCTGCCATTGCCCGGTGCCACCAGCGGCAACCGTCCCACATCGGTCGCGGATCCGCGAGGAGGGGAAGGGGCCGACCCCGCCGCCGCCCAGGCTTCGCCAGCCGGTGATGCGGGGCGGTGGCGAGGGAGGAATGGGCCGGAGGGGAGGAGATGGGGGCCAACGGCTAGGGTTTCCCCTGAGGGAGCTCACCGGAGCGGCTGGGGGGGGGGTATTTAGTGCTTCATGTAAGCATAGCAAAGGATCGCCACTAATTTGGCAAATGTTGTCCGCCCAAAAGGACTGCTTCGTGTCCCCCCTCAGAAGGGGTCGACCTCGAAGCAAAGGAGCTGATATGTCTCCGTCGTATCTATAATTTTTGATTGTTCCATGCCAATATTATACAACTTTCATATACTTTTGGCAACTTTTTATACTATTTTTGGGACTAACATATTGATCCAGTGCCCGGCGCCAGTTCCTGTTTGTTGCATGTTTTTGTTTCGCAGGAAATCCATATCAAATAGAGTCCAAATGCGATAAAAACTTACGGAGTTTTTTTGGAATATATGTGAATTTTGGTAATTGGAATCAACGCGAGATGATGCCCGAGAGGGCCACAAGGCAGGGGGCACACCCCGGGGTAGGGCGCGCCCTGGGCCCTTGTGGCCACCGTGTAAGGCGGTTGGTGCCCTTATTCTGGCACAAGAAAGCTAATATCCGGATAAAATTCGTGTTAAAATTTCAGCCCAAAAGGAGTTACGGATCTCCAGGAATTTAAGAAACGGTGAAAGGCCAGAATCTGGAAGCACAGAAACAGAAGGAAACAGAGAGAGATCCAATCTCGGAGGGTCTCCCACCCCTCCGCCGCCATGGAGGCCATGGACCAGAGGGGAAACCCTTCTCCCATCTAGGGTGGAGGTCAAGGAAGAAGAAGAAGGAGGGGGGCTCTCTCCCCCTCTCTCCCGGTGGCATCGGAATGCCGCCGGGGCCATCATCGTGACGTCGATCTACACCAACAACTTTGCCGCCGTCATCGCCAACTCTCTCTCCCTCTATGCAGCGGTGTAAAACCTCTTCTCCCCGCTGTAATATCTACTTAAACATGGTGCTCAACGCTATATATTATTTCCCAATGATGTATGGCTATCCTATGATGTTTGAGTAGATCCATTTTGTCTTATGGGTTGATTGATGATCATGATTGGTTTGGGTTACATGTTTTATTATTGGTGCTGTCCTATGGTGCTCTCTGTGTCGCGCAAGCATGAGGGATCCCCGTTGTAAGGTTTGCAATATGTTCATGATTTTCTTATGGTGGGTTGCTAGAGTGACAGAAGCTTAAACCCAAGTAAGTAGGTTGTTTGCGTATGGGAGTAAAGAGGACTTGATACTTCAATGCTATGGTTGGGTTTTTGTTGGAAATATGCCCTAGAGGCAATAATAAATTGGTTATTATTATATTTCCTTGTTCATGATAATCGTTTATTATCCATTCTAGAATTGTATTGATAGGAAACTCAGATACATGTGTGGATACATAGACAACACCATGTCCCTAGTAAGCCTCTAGTTGACTAGCTCGTTGATCAATAGATGGTTACGGTTTCCTGACCATGGACATTGGATGTCGTTGATAACGGGATCACATCATTAGGAGAATGATTTGATGGACAAGACCCAATCCTAAGCCTAGCACAAGATCGTGTAGTTCGTTTGCTAAAGATTTTCTAATGTCAAGTATCATTTCCTTAGACCATGAGATTGTGCAACTCCCGGATACCGTAGGAGTGCTTTGGGTGTGCCAAACGTCACAACGTAACTGGGTGGCTATAAAGGTACACTACAGGTATCTCCGAAAGTGTCTGTTGGGTTGGCACGAATCGAGACTGGGATTTGTCAGTCCGTGTAAACGGAGAGGTATCTCTGGGCCCACTCGGTAGGACATCATCATAATGTGCACAATGTGATCAAGGAGTTGATCACGGGATGATATGTTACAGAACGAGTAAAGAGACTTGCGGGTAACGAGATTGAACAAGGTATCGGGATACCGACGATCGAATCTCGGGCAAGTATCGTACCGAAAGACAAAGGGAATTGTATACGGGATTGATTGAATCCTCGACATCGTGGTTCATCCGATGAGATCATCGTGGAACATGTGGGAGCCAACATGGGTATCCAGATCCTGCTGTTGGTTATTGGCTGGAGAGTTGTCTCGGCCATGTCTGCATGACTCCCGAACCCGTAGTGTCTACACACTTAAGGTTCGATGACTCTAGGGTTATAGGGAATAGATATACGTGGTTACTGAATGTTGTTCGGAGTCCCGGATGAGATCCCGGACGTCACGAGGAGTTCCGGAATGGTCCGGAGGCAAAGATTTATATATGGGAAGTCCTGTTTTGATCGCCGGAAAAGTTTCGGGTTTTATCGGTAATGTACCGGAACCACTGGGAGGGTCCCGGTGGACCACCAAGTGGGGCCACCAGCCCCGGAGGGCTGCATGGGCCAAGTGTGGGAAGGGACCAGCCCCAGGTGGGCTGGTGCGCCCCCCACCAAGGCCCAAGGCGCAAGGGAGAATGGAAGGGGGCAAACCCTAGGCTTAGATGGGCCTAAGGCCCACCTAGTGGTGTGCCCCCCTCTCTCCCCCCTTGGCCGCCCCCCCTAGATGGGATCTAGGGCTGGCCGCCACCCCTAGGGGTGGAAACCTAGGTGGGGGCGCAGCCCCTCCCCTCCCCCTATATATACTTGAGGTTTTGGGCTGCCATAGACACGATTCAATCTCCCTGTTGGCGCAGCCCTACCCCTCTCCCTCCTCGTCTCTCATAGTGCTTGGCGAAGCCCTGCTGGAGTCCCGCGCTCCTCCACCACCACCACGCCGTCGTGCTGCTGCTGGATGGAGTCTTCCCCAACCTCTCCTTCTCCCCTTGCTGGATCAAGGCGTAGGAGACGTCACCGGGCTGTACGTGTGTTGAACACGGAGGTGCCGTCCGTTCTGCACTAGGACCATTGGTGATTTGGATCACGACGAGTACGACTCCATCAACCCCGTTCACTTGAACGCTTCCGCTTAGCGATCTACAAGGGTATGTAGATGCACTCTCCTTCCCCTCGTTGCTAGATTACTCCATAGATTGATCTTGGTGATGCCTAGAAAATTTTGAATTTCTGCTACGTTCCCCAACAGTGGTTTCAGAGCTAGGTCTATGCGTAGTTTCTATGCACGAGTAGACCACAAAGCAGTTGTGGGCGTTGATATTGTCAATTTACTTGCCGTTACTAGTCTTATCTTGATTCGGCGGCATCGTGGGATGAAGCGGCCCGGACCGACCTTACACGTACTCTTACGTGAGACTGGTTCCACCGACTGACATGCACTAGTTGCATAAGGTGGCTAGCGGGTGTCTGTCTCTCCCACTTTACTCGGATCAGATTCGATGAAAAGGGTCCTTATGAAGGGTAAATAGAAATTGGCATATCACGTTGTGGTTTTCGCGTAGGTAAGAAACGTTCTTGCTAGAAACCTATAGCAGCCACGTAAAAACTTGCAACAACAATTAGAGGATGTCTAACTGGTTTTTGTAGCAAGTGTTTTGTGATGTGATATGGCCAAAGGATGTGATGAATGATATATGTGATGTATGAGATGATCATGTTCTTGTAATAGGAATCACGACTTGCATGTCGATGAGTATGACAACCGGCAGGAGCCATAGGAGTTGTCTTTATTTATTTATGACCTGCGTGTCAACATAAACGTCATGTAATTACTTTACTTTATTGCTAAAGCGTTAGCCATAGTAGTAGAAGTAATAGATGACGTGACAACTTCAAGAAGACACGATGATGGAGATCATGGTGTCATGCCGGTGACAACGATAATCATGGAGCCCCGAAGATGGAGATCAAAAGGAGCAAAATGATATTGGCCATATCATGTCACTATTTGATTGCATGTGATGTTTATCATGTTTTACATCTTATTTGCTTAGAACGACGGTAGCTTAAATAAGATGATCCCTCACTAAAATTTCAAGAAAAGTGTTCCCCCTAACTGTGCACCGTTGCGAAGGTTCGTCGTTTCGAAGCACCACGTGATGATCGGGTGTGATAGATTCTAGCGTTCGAATACAACGGGTGTTGACGAGCCTAGCATGTACATACATGGCCTCGAAACACATGCGAAACACTTACGTTGACTTGACTAGCCTAGCATGTACAGACATGGCCTCGGAACACGGAAGACCGAAAGGTCGAGTATGAGTCGTATAGAAGATACGATCAACATGAAGATGTTCACCGATGTTGACTAGTCCGTCTCACGTGATGATCGGACACAGACTAGTTGACTCGGATCATGTTTCACTTAGATGACTAGAGGGATGTCTATCTGAGTGGGAGTTCATTAAATGAACTCAATTATCATGAACATAGTCTAAATTGTCTTTGCAAATATGTTGTAGATGAATAGCTCACGTTGTAGCTCCCTGTTTCAATACGTTCCTAGAGAAAGATTAAGTTGAAAGATATTGTAAGCAATGATGCGGACTAGGTCCGTAGTCCGAGGAATGTCCTCGCTGCTACACAGAAGGCTTACGTCTTTGATGCACCACTCGATGTGCAAACCCCTACAACGTCGTCTATGGATGTTGTGAACACCTGACAGACACATTATGATGACTACCTGATAGTTTAGTGCACCATACTTTACGGCTTAGAATCGGGATTCCAATGACGTTTTGAATGCCATAGAACATACGAGATGTTCCAAGAGCTGAAATTGGGATTTCAGGCTCATGCCCGTGTTGAGAGGTATGAGACCTCTGACAAGTTCTTTTGCCAACAAGATGGAGGAGAATAGCTCAGCTAGTGAGCATGTGCTCAGAATGTCCGGGTGCTACAATCACTTAAATCAAATGGGAGTTAAACTTCCAGATAAGATAGTGATTAATAGAGTTCTCTAGAAACTATCACTAAGCTACTAGATCTTCGTGATGAACTATGACATGCAAGGGATGGAGTTGATCCCAGAGCTGTTCGCGGTGCTTAAGACCGCAAAAGGTAGAAATCAAGAAGGAGCATCAAGTGTTGATGGTTTAACAAGACCACTGGTTTCAAGAAGGGCAAGGGCTAGAAGGGAAACTTCATGGATGGCAAATCAGTTGCCGCTCCAGTGAAGGAACCCAAGGTTGAACCCAAATCCGAGACTAAGTGCTGCTATTGTAAGGGAAAGGTCACTGGTAGCGGAATTACCCTAAATGCATGGTATATAAGAAGACTGGCAACTTCAACAAAGTATATACGTGTTATTAATGTGTACCTCACTAGTACTCCTGGTAGCACCTGGGTATTGGATACCGGTTCAGTTGCTATTACTAGTGACTTGAAGCAAAAGCTACGGACTAAACGGAGACTGGCTAAGGGCAAGGTGACGATGTGTGTTGGAAGTGTTTCCAAAGTTGATGAGATCACCATCGCACGCTCCATCTATCTTCGGGATTAGTATTGAACCTAGATAAATGTTATCAGGTGTCTACGTTGAGCATGAGTATGATTAGATCATGTTCATTGCAATACGGTCATTCATTTAAGTTAGAGAATAAAGGTTATTCTGTTTACATGAATGATACCTTTCATGGTCATGCACCCTATGTGAATGGTTCATTGAATTTCGGTCGTGGTAATACACATGTTCACGCCAAAAGATGTAGAGTTAATAATGATAGTACCACTTTCTCGTGGCACCGCCGCTGAAGTCATATTGGCGTAAGATGCATGAAGAAACTCCATGTCGATGGATGTTTGGAGTCACTTGATTTTGAATCGCTTGACACATGCGAGCCATGCCTCATGGGCAGGATGACTAAGACCCCGTTTTCAGGTACAATGAAACGGGCAAGTGACTTGTTGGAAATCATACATGCTGATGCGTGTGATCCAATGAGAATTTAAGCGTGCGGTGGATATCGCTATATTCTCATCTTCACTGACGATTTGAGTAGGTATAGGTATATTTACTTAATGAAGCACAAGTCTGAAATGTTTGAAAAGTTCAAGCGATTTCAGAGTGAAGTTAAGAATCATCATAACAAGAAGATCAAATTCCTACGATCTGATCAATGAGAATATCTGAGTTATGAGTTTGGCAAACACTTAAGACATTGCGGAATTGTTTCACAATTGAAGCCACCTGGAACACCACTGGGTTATGGTGTGTCCGGACGTCGTAATCGAACCTTATGAGATATGGTGCGATCGATGATGTCTGTTATCAATCTACCGTTTTTATTTTGAGGTTATGCATTAGAGACTGCTGCATTCACTTTAGATAGGACACCATCTAAGTCCGTTGAGACGACGTTGTATGAACATTGGTTTGGCAAGAAACCAAAGTTGTCGTTTCTTAATGTTTGGGGCTGCGGTGCTTAAGGCTTTAGCCGGAGAAGCTCGAACCCAAAGCGGACAAACACATCTTCATAGGATACCCAAAGGTGATAGTTGGGTATACCTTCTATCTCAGGTCCGAGGGCAAATTGTTTGTCGCTAAGAACGGGTCCTTTCTCGAGAAGGAGTTTCTCTCGAAAGAATTGAGTGGGAGGAAGATAGAACTTGATAAGGTTGTCGAACCTTTATTTCAACCAGAGAGTGATGCAACACAAAAAGATGTTTTCTGTGGAGCCTACATCTGTTGAATAAGAAGTTAATGATAGTGATCATGAAGGTTCGGATCAAGTTGCTATCGAACCCCGTAGGTCGACAAGGATATGTACTACTCCTGAGTGGTACGGTAATCCTGTCTTGGATATCATGTTGTTAGACAACAATGAACCTACGATCTATGAAGAAGCGATGGTGGGCCCGTATTCTGACAAATGGTTAGAAGCCATGAAATCCGAGATAGGATCCATATATCAGAACAAAGTATGGACTTTGGTGGACTTGCCCGATGATCGGCAAGCCATTGAGATAAATGGATCTTTAAGAAGAAGATGGACGTGGGCGGTAATGTTACCATCTATGAAGCTTGACTTGTGGGAAAGAATCTTTTCACAAGTTCAAGGAGTTGACTACGATGAGAATTTCTCACCCATAGCGATGCTTAAGTCCGTCGGAATCATGTTAGCATTAGCTGTATTTTTCGATTATGAAATCTTACAGATGGATGTCAAAACAAGTTTTCTTACCAGTTTTCGTAAGAAAAGTTGTATGTGATACAACAAAAGGTTTTGGCGGTCCTAAGAATGCTAAAAGGTATGCTAGCTCCAGCAATCCTTCTATGGACTAGAGCAGGCATCTCGGAATCGGAATATATGTTCTGATGGAGTGATCAAAGCTTTTAGGTTTATACAATGTTTGCTAGAAACTTGTATTTACAAGAAAGTGAGTGGGAGGACTACAACATTTCTGATAAGTATATGTGGATGACATATTGTTGATTCGAAATGATGTAGAATTTCTGAAAAGCATAAACAGTTGTTTGAAGAGTGATTTTCAAAGGAAGACCTGGATAAAGCTGCTTACATATTGGCATCAAGATCTATAGAGATAGATCAAAACGCCTGATGATACTTTCAAACAACGCACACCTTGACATGTTTTTGAAGGAGTTCAAAATAGATCAGTCAAAGAAGGGGTTCTTACCTGAGTTGTAAAGTGTGAAGTTGAGTAAGACTCAAAGCTTGACCACGGCAGAAGAAAGAGGAAGAACGAAGGTCGTCCCCTATGCTCTTTTCATAGGCTCTATACGATATGCCATGCTGAGTACCGCACCTGATGTGTGCCTTACCACATGTCTGGCAAGAGGGTACAAAGGTGATCTAGGACTGGATCACCAGATAGCTGTCAAAATTATCCTTAGAGGAATAAGGAAATGTTTCTCGGTTATGGAGATGATAAAGAGTTCGACATAAAGAGTTACGTCGATGCAAGCTTAACACCTATCCGGATATCTCTGAGTAGAGATACTGGATACGTACAATGGAGCAACAATTTGGAATAGCTCCAAGTGGAATGTGGTAGCAGCATCTACGATATAAAGTTTTGCGAAATACACAGGGATCTGAATATGGCAAGACCCGTTGACTACAACCTCTCTCACAAGCATAACATGATCAAACCCAGAACTATTTGAGTGTTTATCACATAGTGATGTGAACTAGATCATTGAGTCTAGTAGACTCTTGGATGTTGGTCACATGGCGATGTGACCTGTAAGTGTTAATCACATGGCGATGTGAACTAGATTATTAACTCTAGTGCAAGTGGCAGACTGTTGGAAATATGCCCTAGAGGCAATAATAAATTGGTTATTATTATATTTCCTTGTTCATGATAATCGTTTATTATCCATGCTAGAATTGTATTGATAGGAAACTCAGATACATGTGTGGATACATAGACAACACCATGTCCCTAGTAAGCCTCTAGTTGACTAGCTCGTTGATCAATAGATGGTTACGGTTTCCTGACCATGGACATTGGATGTCGTTGATAACGGGATCACATCATTAGGAGAATGATGTGATGGACAAGACCCAATCCTAAGCCTAGCACAAGATCGTGTAGTTCGTTTGCTAAAGCTTTTCTAATGTCAAGTATCATTTCCTTAGACCATGAGATTGTGCAACTCCCGGATACCGTAGGAGTGCTTTGGGTGTGCCAAATGTCACAACGTAACTGGGTGGCTATAAAGGTACACTACAGGTATCTCCGAAAGTGTCTGTTGGGTTGGCACGAATCAAGACTGGGATTTGTCACTCCGTGTAAACGGAGAGGTATCTCTGGGCCCGCACGGTAGGAAATCATCATAGTGTGCACAATGTGATCAAGGAGTTGATCACGGGATGATGTGTTACAGAACGAGTAAAGATACTTGCCGGTAACGAGATTGAACAAGGTATCGGGATACCGACGATCAAATCTCGGGCAAGTATCGTACCGATAGACAAAGGGAATTGTATACGGGATTGATTGAATCCTCGACATCGTGGTTCATCCGATGAGATCATCGTGGAACATGTGGGAGCCAACATGAGTATCCAGATCCCGCTGTTGGTTATTGGTCGGAGAGTTGTCTCGGCCATGTCTGCATGACTCCCGAACCCGTAGGGTCTACACACTTAAGGTTCGATGACGCTAGGGTTACAGGGAATAGATATACGTGGTTACCGAATGTTGTTCGGAGTCCCGGATGAGATCCCGGACGTCATGAGGAGTTCCGGAATGGTCCGGAGGTAAAGATTTATATATGGGAAGTCCTGTTTTGGTCGCCGGAAAAGTTTCGGATTTTATCGGTAATGTACCGGGACCACCGGGAGGGTCCCGGTGGTCCACCAATTGGGGCCACCAGCCCCGAAGAGCTGCATGGGCCAAGTGTGGGAGGGGACCAGCCCCAGGTGGGCTGGTCTGCCCCCCACCAAGGCCCAAGGCGCAAGGGAGAGTGGAAGGGGGCAAACCATAGGCTCAGATGGGCCTAAGGCCCACCTAGTGGTGCGCCCCCTCTCTCCCCCCTTGGCCGCCCCCCTAGATGGGATCTAGGGCTGGCCGCCACCCCTATGGGTGGAAACCTAGGTGGGGGCGCAGCCCCTCCCCCCTATATATACTTGAGGTTTTGGGCCGCCATAGACACGATTCAATCTCCCTGTTGGCGCAGCCCTACCCCTCTCCCTCCTCGTCTCTCGTAGTGCTTGGCGAAGCCCTGCTGGAGTCCCGCGCTCCTCCACCACCACCACACCGTCGTGCTGCTACTGGATGGAGTCTTCCCCAACCTCTCCTTCTCCCCTTGCTGGATCAAGGCGTAGGAGACGTCACCGGGCTGTACGTGTGTTGAACACGGAGGTGCCGTCCGTTCGGCACTAGGATCATCGGTGATTTGGATCACGACGAGTACGACTCCATCAACCCCGTCCACTTGAATGCTTCCGCTGAGCGATCTACAAGGGTATGTAGATGCACTCTCCTTCCCCTCGTTGCTAGATTACTCCATAGATTGATCTTGGTGATGCATAGAAAATTTTGAATTTCTGCTACGTTCCCCAACAGTGGTTTCAGAGCTAGGTCTATGCGTAGTTTCTATGCACGAGTAGAACACAAAGCAGTTGTGGGCGTCGATATTGTCAATTTACTTGCCGTTACTAGTCTTATCTTGATTCGGCGGCATCGTGGGATGAAGCGGCCCGGACCGACCTTACACGTACTCTTACGTGAGACTGGTTCCACCGACTAACATGCACTAGTTGCATAAGGTGGCTAGCGGGTGTCTGTCTCTCCCACTTTAGTCAGATCAGATTCGATGAAAAGGGTCCTTATGAAGGGTAAATAGAAATTGGCATATCACGTTGTGGTTTTCGCGTAGGTAAGAAACGTTCTTGCTAGAAACCTATAGCAGCCACGTAAAAAGTTGCAACAACAATTAGAGGACGTCTAACTTGTTTTTGTAGCAAGTGTTTTGTGATGTGATATGGCCAAAGGATGTGATGAATGATATATGTGATGTATGAGATGATCATGTTCTTGTAATAGGAATCACGACTTGCATGTCGATGAGTATGACAACCGGCAGGAGCCATAGGAGTTGTCTTTATTTATTTATGACCTGCGTGTCAACATAAATGTCATGTAATTACTTTAGTTTATTGCTAAAGCGTTAGCCATAGTAGTAGAAGTAATAGATGACATGACAACTTCAAGAAGACACGATGATGGAGATCATGAGGATGGAGATCATGGTGTCTTGCCGGTGACAACGATAATCATGGAGCCCCGAAGATGGAGATCAAAAGGAGCAAAATGATATTGGCCATATCATGTCACTATTTGATTGCATGTGATGTTTATCATGTTTTACATCTTATTTGCTTAGAACCACGGTAGCTTAAATAAGATGATCCCTCACTAAAATTTCAAGAAAAGTGTCCCCCCTAACTGTGCACCGCTGCGAAGGTTCATCGTTTCGAAGCACCACGTGATGATTGGGTGTGATAGATTCTAACGTTCGAATACAACGGGTGTTGACGAGCCTAGCATGTACAGACATGGCCTCGGAACACATGCGAAACACTTAGGTTGACTTGACGAGCCTAGCATGTACAAACATGGCCTCGGAACACGGAAGACCGAAAGGTCGAGCATGAGTCATATAGAAGATACGATCAACATGAAGATGTTCACCGATGTTGACTAGTCCGTCTCACGTGATGATCGGACACAGCCTAGTTGACTCGGATCATGTTTCACTTAGATGACTAGAGGGATGTCTATCTGAGTGGGAGTTCATTAAATGAACTCAATTATCATGAACATAGTCTAAATTGTCTTTGCAAATATGTTGTAGATGAATAGCTCACGTTGTAGCTCCCTGTTTCAATACGTTCCTAGAGAAAGATTAAGTTGAAAGATATTGTAAGCAATGATGCGGACTAGGTCCGTAGTCCGAGGAATGTCCCCGCTGCTACACAGAAGGCTTATGTCTTTGATGCACCACTCGATGTGCAAACCCCTACAATGTCGTCTGTGGATGTTGTGAACACCTGACAGACACATTATGATGACTACCTGATAGTTTAGTGCACCATACTTTACGGCTTAGAATCGGGATTCCAATGACGTTTTGAACGCCATAGAACATATGAGATGTTCCAAGAGCTGAAATTGGGATTTCAGGCTCATGCCCGTGTTGAGAGGTATGAGACCTCTGACAAGTTCTTTTGCCAACAAGATGGAGGAGAATAGCTCAGCTAGTGAGCATGTGCTCAGAATGTCCGGGTGCTACAATCACTTAAATCAAGTGGGAGTTAAACTTCCAGATAAGATAGTGATTGATAGAGTTCTCTAGACACTATCACTAAGCTACTAGATCTTCGTGATGAACTATGACATGCAAGGGATGGAGTTGATCCCAGAGCTGTTCGCGGTGCTTAAGACCGCAAAAGGTAGAAATCAAGAAGGAGCATCAAGTGTTGATGGTTTAACAAGACCACTGGTTTCAAGAAGGGCAAGGGCTAGAAGGGAAACTTCATGGATGGCAAATCAGTTGCCGCTCCAGTGAAGGAACCCAAGGTTGAACCCAAATCCGAGACTAAGTGCTTCTATTGTAAGGGAAAGGTCACTGGTAGCGGAATGACCCTAAATGCATGGTATATAAGAAGACTGGCAACTTCAACAAAGTATATACGTGTTATTAATGTGTACCTCGCTTGTACTCCTGGTAGCACCTGGGTATTGGATACCGGTTCAGTTGCTATTACTGGTGACTTGAAGCAAAAGCTACGGACTAAACAGAGACTGGCTAAGGGCAAGGTGACGATGTGTGTTGGAAGTGTTTCCAAAGTTGATGAGATCACCATCGCACGCTCCATCTACCTTCGGGATTAGTATTGAACCTAGATAAATGTTATCAGGTGTCTACGTTGAGCATGAGTATGATGAGATCATGTTCATTGCAATACGGTCATTCATTTAAGTTAGAGAATAATGGTTATTCTGTTTACATGAATGATACCTTTCATGGTCATGCACCCTATGTGAATGGTTCATTGAATCTTGGTCGTGGTAATACACATGTTCACGCCAAAAGATGTAGAGTTAATAATGATAGTACCACTTTCTCGTGGCACTGCCGCTTTAGTTATATTGGCGTAAGATGCATGAAGAAACTCCATGTCGATGGATGTTTGGAGTCACTTGATTTTGAATCGCTTGACACATGCAAGCCATGCCTCATGGGCAGGATGACTAAGACCCCGTTTTCAGGTACAATGAAACGGGCAAGTGACTTGTTGGAAATCATACATGCTGATGCGTGTGATCCAATGAGAATTTAAGCGTGCAGTGGATATCGCTATTTTCTCATCTTCACTGACGATTTGAGTAGGTATAGGTATATTTACTTAATGAAGCACAAGTCTGAAATGTTTGAAAAGTTCAAGCGATTTCAGAGTGAAGTTAAGAATCATCATAACAAGAAGATCAAATTCCTACGATCTGATCAATGAGAATATCTGAGTTATGAGTTTGGCAAACACTTAAGACATTGTGGAATTGTTTCACAATTGAAGCCACCTGGAACACCACTGGGTTATGGTGTGTCCGGACGTCATAATCGAACCTTATGAGATATGGTGCGATCGATGATGTCTCTTTTCAATCTACCGTTTTCATTTTGAGGTTATGCGTTAGAGACAGCTGCATTCACTTTAGATAGGACACCATCTAAGTCCGTTGAGACGACGTCGTATGAACATTGGTTTGGCAAGAAACCAAAGTTGTCGTTTCTTAATGTTTGGGGCTGCGGTGCTTAAGGCTTCAGCCGGAGAAGCTCGAACCCAAAGCGGACAAACACATCTTCATAGGATACCCAAAGGTGATAGTTGGGTATACCTTCTATCTCAGGTCCGAGGGCAAATTGTTTGTCGCTAAGAACAGGTCCTTTCTCAAGAAGGAGTTTCTCTCGAAAGAATTGAGTGGGAGGAAGATAGAACTTGATAAGGTTGTCGAACCTTTATTTCAACCAGAGAGTGATGCAACACAGAAAGATGTTTTCTGTGGAGCCTACATCTATTGAATAAGAAGTTAATGATAGTGATCATGAAGCTTCGGATCAAGTTGCTATCGAACCCCGTAGGTCGACAAGGATATGTACTACTCCTGAGTGGTACGGTAATCCTGTCTTGGATATCATGTTGTTAGACAATAATGAACCTACGATCTATGAAGAAGCGATGGTGGGCCCGTATTCCGACAAATGGTTAGAAGCCATGAAATCTGAGATAGGATCCATATATCAGAACAAAGTATGGACTTTGGTGGACTTGCCCGATGATCGGCAAGCCATTGAGATAAATGGATCTTTAAGAAGAAGACGGACGTGGGCGGTAATGTTACCGTCTATGAAGCTCGACTTGTGGGAAAGAATCTTTTCACAAGTTCAAGGAGTTGACTATGATGAGAATTTCTCACCCATAGCGATGCTTAAGTCCGTCGGAATCATGTTAGCATTAGCTGTATTTTTCGATTATGAAATCTTACAGATGGATGTCAAAACAAGTTTTCTTACCAGTTTTCGTAAGAAAAGTTGTATGTGATACAATAAAAGGTTTTGACGATCCTAAGAATGCTAAAAGGTATGCTAGCTCTAGCAATCCTTCTATGGACTAGAGCAGGCATCTCAGAATCGGAATATATGTTTTGATGGAGTGATCAAAGCTTTTAGGTTTATACAATGTTTGCTAGAAACTTGTATTTACAAGAAAGTGAGTGGGAGCACTACAACATTTCTTATAAGTATATGTGGATGACATATTGTTGATTCGAAATGATGTAGAATTTCTGAAAAGCATAAATAGTTGTTTGAAGAGTGATTTTCAAAGGAAGACCTGGATAAAGCTGCTTACATATTGGGCATCAAGATCTATAGAGATAGATCAAAACGCCTGATGATACTTTCAAAGAACGCACACCTTGACATGTTTTTGAAGGAGTTCAAAATAGATCAGTCAAAGTAGGGGTTCTTACCTGAGTTGTAAAGTGTGAAGTTGAGCAAGACTCAAAGCTTGACCACGGCAGAAGAAAGAGGAAGAACAAAGGTCGTCCCCTATGCTCTTGTCATGGGCTCTATACGGTATGCCATGCTGAGTACCGCTCCTGATGTGTGCCTTGCCACATGTCTGGCAAGAGCGTACAAAGGTGATCTAGGACTGGATCACCAGATAGCGGTCAAAATTATCCTTAGAGGAATAAGGAAATGTTTCTCTGTTATGGAGGTGATAAAGAGTTCGACATAAAGAGTTACGTCGATGCAAGCTTAACACCTATCCGGATAGCTCTGAGTAGAGATACCAGATATGTACAATGGAGCAACAATTTGGAATAGCTCCAAGTGGAACGTGGTAGCAGCATCTACGATATAAAGTTTTGCGAAATACATAGGGATCTGAATATGGCAAGACCCGTTGACTACAACCTCTCTCACAAGCATAACATAATCAAACCCAGAACTGTTTGAGTGTTTATCACATAGTGATGTGAACTAGATCATTGAGTCTAGTAGACTCTTGGATGTTGGTCACATGGCGATGTGACCTGTGAGTGTTAATCACATGGCGATGTGAACTAGATTATTGACTCTAGTGCAAGTGGGAGACTGTTGGAAATATGCCCTAGAGGCAATAATAAATTGGTTATTATTATATTTCCTTGTTCATGATAGTCGTTTATTATTCATGCTAGAATTGTATTGATAGGAAACTCAGATACATGTGTGGATACATAGACAACACCATGTCCCTAGTAAGCCTCTAGTTGACTAGCTCGTTGATCAATAGATGGTTACGGTTTCCTGACCATGGACATTGGATGTCGTTGATAACGGGATCACATCATTAGGAGAATGATGTGATGGACAAGACCCAATCCTAAGCCTAGCACAAGATCGTGTAGTTCGTTTGCTAAAGCTTTTCTAATGTCAAGTATCATTTCCTTAGACCATGAGATTGTGCAACTCCCGGATACCGTAGGAGTGCTTTGGGTGTGCCAAACGTCACAACGTAACTGGGTGGCTATAAAGGTACACTACAGGTATCTTCGAAAGTGTCTGTTGGGTAGGCACGAATCGAGACTGGGATTTGTCACTCCGTGTAAACGGAGAGGCATCTCTGGGCCCACACGGTAGGACATCATCATAATGTGCACAATGTGATCAAGGAGTTGATCACGGGATGAGGTGTTACAGAACGAGTAAAGAGACTTGCCGGTAACGAGATTGAATAAGGTATCGAGATACCGACGATCGAATCTCGGGCAAGTATCGTACCGATAGACAAAGGGAATTGTATACGGGATTGATTGAATCCCCGACATCGTGGTTCATCCGATGAGATCATCGTGGAACATGTGGGAGCCAACATGGGTATCCAGATCCCGCTGTTGGTTATTGGCCGGAGAGTTGTCTCGGCCATGTCTGCATGACTCCCGAACCCGTAGGGCCTACACACTTAATGTTCGATGACGCTAGGGTTATAGGGAATAGATATACATGGTTACCGAATGTTGTTTGGAGTCCCGGATGAGATCCCGGACGTCACGAGGAGTTCCAGAATGGTCCGGAGGTAAAGATTTATATATGGGAAGTCCTGTTTTGGTCGCCGGAAAAGTTTCTGGTTTTATCGGTAGTGTACCGGGACCACCGGGAGGGCCCCGGTGGTCCACCAAGTGGGGCCACCAGCCCCGGAGGGCTGCATGGGCCAAGTGTGGGAGGGGACCAGCCCCAGGTGGGCTGGTGCGCCCCCACCAAGGCCCAAGGCGCAAGGGAGAGTGGAAGGGGGCAAACCCTAGGCTCAGATGGGCCTAAGGCCCACCTAGTGGTGCGCCCCCCTCTCTCCCCCCTTGGCCGCCCCCCTAGATGGGATCTAGGGCTGGCCGCCACCCCTAGGGGTGGAAACCTAGGTGGGGGCACAGCCCCTCCCCCCTATATATACTTGAGGTTTTGGGCTGCCATAGACACGATTCTATCTCCCTGTTGGCGCAGCCCTACCCCTCTCCCTGCTCGTCTCTCGTAGTGCTTGGCGAAGCCCTGCTGGAGTCCCGTGCTCCTCCACCACCACCACGCCATCGTGCTGCTGCTGGATGGAGTCTTCCCCAACCTCTCCTTCTCCCCTTGCTGGATCAAGGCGTAGGAGACGTCACCGGGCTGTACGTGTGTTGAACACGGAGGTGCCGTCCGTTGGGCACTAGGATCATCGGTGATTTGGATCACGACGAGTACGACTCCATCAACCCCGTTCACTTGAATGCTTCCGCTTAGCGATCTACAAGGGTATGTAGATGCACTCTCCTTCCCCTTGTTGCTAGATTACTCCATAGATTGATCTTGGTGATGCGTAGAAAATTTTGAATTTCTGCTACGTTCCCCAACAGTTTTACCTTAATGATCTTTAGTAGTTACGGATGTTTTCTAGAGTTCCAATCATAAGTGCATATGATCCAAGGAGAGAAAGTATGTTTGCTTATGC
Source organism: Triticum aestivum (assembly GCF_018294505.1). Classification (NCBI taxonomy): domain Eukaryota; kingdom Viridiplantae; phylum Streptophyta; class Magnoliopsida; order Poales; family Poaceae; genus Triticum; species Triticum aestivum. The sequence continues at coordinate 1,854,357 of NC_057803.1, read as the reverse complement.
CACTCCCTCATATAAAATTACAATAATGACTATCGGTCTAGTTACCGATGTTGGGAATCATAGCATGCAATTTCAAAAAAATTCCTATGATCACGCAAGATCTATCTAGGAGATGCATAGCAACGAGAGGGGGAGAGTGTGCCCATGTACCCTCGTAGACCGAAAGTGGAAGCGTTAGCTTAACACAGTTGATGTAGTCGAACATCTTCGCGATCCAACAGATCAAGCACCGAACGCACGACACCTCCGAGTTCAGCACACATTCAACTCGATGACGTCCCTCGAACTCTTGATCCAGCAAAGTGTCGAGGGAGAGTTTCTTCAGCACGACGGCGTGGTCACAGTGATGGTGATGTGATTCACGCAGGGCTTTGATAACCCACAAGTATAGGGGATCGCAACAATTTTTGAGGGTAGAGTATTCAACCCAAATTTATTGATTCGACACAAGGGGAGCCAAAGAATATTCTCAAGTATTAGCAGCTGAGTTGTCAATTCAACCACACCTGGAAACTTAATATCTGTAGCAAAGTATTTAGTAGCAAAATAATATGATAGTAGTGGTAGCGGTAGCAAAAGTAATATTTTTTGGTTTTATAGTGATTGTAACAGTAGCAACAGAAAAGTAAATAAACGAAGAACAATATGTGAAAAGCTCGTAGGCAATGGATCAGTGATGGATAATTATGTCGGATGCGATTCCTCATGCAGTAGTTATAGCATAGGGTGACACAGAACTAGCTCCAGTTCATCAATGTAATGTAGGCATGTATTCCGAATATAGTCATACGTGCTTATGGAAAAGAACTTGCATGACATCTTTTGTCCTACCCTCCCGTGGAAGCGGGGTGTTATTGGAAACTAAGGGATATTAAGGCCTCCTTTTAATAGAGTACCGGACCAAAGCATTAACACATAGAGAATACATGAACTCCTCAAACTACGGTCATCACCGGTAAGTATCCCGATTATTGTCACTTCGGGGTTAACGGATCATAACACATAATAGGTGACTATAGACTTGCAAGATAGGATCAAGAACTCACATATATTCATGAAAACATAATAGGTTCAGATCTGAAATCATGGCACTCGGGCCCTAGTGACAAGCATTAAGCATAGCAAAGTCATAGCAACATCAATCTCAGAACATAATGGATACTAGGGATCAAACCCTAACAAAACTAACTCGATTACATGATAAATCTCATCCAACCATCACCATCCAGTAAGCCTACGATGGAATTACTCACGCACGGCGGTGAACATCATGAAATTGGTGATGGAGGAAGGTTGATGATGACGATGCCGACGGATTCCCCTCTCCGGAGCCCAGAACGGACTCCAGATCAGCCTTCCCGAGAGAGATTAGGGCTTGGCGGCGGCTCCGTATCGTAAAACGCGATGAATCCTTCTCCATGATTTCTCTCTCCCTGAACACGAATATATAGAGTTGGACTTGAGGTCGGAGGAACGTCAGGGGGCCCACGAGGCAGGGGGCGCGCCCAGGGGGGTAGGCGTGCCTCCCACCCTCGTGGACAGGGTGTGGCCCCCCTAGCCTTGATTCTTTCGCTAGTATTTTTTATATATTCCAAAAATAATCTCGGTTGATTTTCAGGTCATTCCAAGAACTTTTATTTCTGCACAAAAATTAACACCATGGCTATTCTGCTGAAAACAGCGTCAGTCCGGGTTAGTTCCATTGAAATCATGCAAGTTAGAGTCCAAAACAAGGGCAAAAGTGTTTGGAAAAGTAGATACAATGGAGACGTACCAGGCTTTGCCTAAGCACTACGACAATATGACTAGAGGAGTAAAGTGTGGAGGGGGGCACTGCACACGGCTAAGAGAACAATTGATGTGCTTTGGGGTGCCCCTGCCCCCGTTTATAAAGGAGGAGAGGGGAAGAGGCCGGCCCTAGTGGCGCGCCAAGTGGTGGTGGTGGTGGGGGGGGGGGGAACCGAGGTCGGCCTCTCCCTTCCTTCTTTCGGAGGGGGAAAGGGGAAAGGAGAGGGAGAGGGAGAAGGAAAGGGGGGGGGCAGCTCCCCCTCCCATTGTCCAATTCGGACTGCCCATGGGGGGGCACCCCTTGTGGGCTGCCCTCTCTCTCCCCTATGGCCCATGTTGGCCCATTACTTTCCTCGGGGGGTTCCGGTAACCCCTCGGTACTCCGATAAATATCCGGAACACTCTGAAACCATTCCGGTGTCTGAATACTATCGTCCAATATATCAATCTTTACCTCTCTACTATTTCAAGACTCCTCATCATGTTCGTGATCTCATCCGAGACTCCGAACAATCTTCGGTCACCAAAACACATAACTCATAATACAAATCGTCATCGAACGTTAAGCGTGCGGACCCTACGGGTTCCAGAACTATGTAGATATGACCGAGACACATCTCCGATCAATAACCAACAGCGGAACCTGGATGCTCATATTGTGTAACACCCCGGATATGACTTTCCCAATATGTATTCCAACTCTTGCCGTTTCCGGCCTTAAGTTATTTTATTTTCTCGGGTTCGGGTTTTTGTCTCCGTGTGTTGTTGTCGTTGTCATGCATCTCATATCATGCCATCATGTGCATTGCATTTGCATACATGTTCATCTCATGCATTCGAGCATTTTCCCCGTTGTCCGTTTTGCATTCCGCCACTTCGTTCTCCTCCGGTGGTCATTTCTACCTTTCTTTCGTGTGTGGGGATTAAACATTTCCGGATTGGACCGAGACTTGCCAAGCGGCCTTGGTTTACTACCGGTAGACCGCCTGTCAAGTTTCGTATCATTTGGACTTCGTTTGATACTCCAACGGTTAACCGAGGGACCAAAAAGGCCTCATGTGTGTTGCAGCCCAACACCCCTCCAAGTTGGCCCAAAACCCACCTAAACCCTCTCCATCATCTAGAGCGTTTGATCACGATCGCGTGGCCGAAGACCACACCTCATTTGGACACTCCTAGCTCCCTCTATGCCTATATATACCTCCCCCTCTCCAAATTTCGGATCTCCCCGTCCAAAACCCTAAAAAATATCTCCTCCGCCGCCGCCGGACGTGTCCGGACGGAGCCGGACAACGTCCGCCCGCCGCCGCCGCCCAACCACGTCCCGCCATGTGGCTCCCCGTCACCCGCCGCCGCCGAGGCCGGCGCGGCCCAGCGCCGACCCCCGAGCCCGGTCGGTCGTCTTCCCGCGCCGTCCCACTCCTCCTTTGCCCGCGCCACCGCCTTCTCTATTGCGCCACCGCGGCGCCATTGCCGGCCGGCCACGCCGACCGCTGCCTCCTCGCCGTCCTCCGCCGAGCTCCCTCCCCGACGCCGCTCCTCGCAAAGACGCGCTACCGCGCCGCGCCGCACTCCCCAGGAGCCCCTGGATCCGGTCCGCTCCCTCCCCGGCGCCGCCCCGCGACGAACGCCGGCCGCCGCAAGCTCCCTTCACCAGTGAACCTCGGATCCGCCGCCGCTACAGTGCTTTTCGCCAGACCTGGATCGGGAGCTACAGTAAACCCTAGATCCGGGGTTGATTTTTCCCTCTCTTTTATTTTTTTGCAATCTTCATCATGTCGTAACTCCGAATCCGTAACTCCGAATCCGTAACTCCATTTTGGGCATATAGCATATCGAATTGTTCGTCTCAGAGAGCACATCATTTCATTCCATTGCATCATCTTCATTTGAGTTCATCTTGATGCCCGAAATGCTGTTAGAAGAGTGCTACTTGAGATAATTGTCAGATCTATTGCTCCATTTAGATATTTGTCATTTTTGCCATGAGTAATGTGTGCATGATATGCCCCTGAGCTCTACATATGTTTTGTTAAGGGTTTTGCCATCTTTCCAGAGGTGCAACCCATGTATTTTTGTGATGTGTGTGATGACTAGCACAAGCTTGCAAAGTGAGGCACTTGGTAATGCTGATTTCAGGGACTTAGCATTTCCACTAAGTCCTTGAGCTGTTTATCTCATATGGCCATATGTTCATGTTGTTTCCTAGTGATCCGTGCCTCTTTTGAGGATGATCAGTAAGGATGATTTGTTAATCTTGTAGTGCTCTATACATCCATGTCTTTGTTTGCAATTATGGAGCACCCTAGCTTGAGTCAATCGAGCTCTACTTTTGTCATTTCGTGAATCTGGGCAGATTGTCTACTTGTTAGCGATTTTGCCGATGATGTTGTAGTTGATCCGTGCATGCTATGCTATTGTTCTTGCCATGTCTATCTTGTATTTTGTGATTCTTGATGGGTGTATGCTTAGTTTATCATGACATGCTCTGTAGTGAGTGCATCGAGCTCGCAAACATGCCTACTTGATATCTATTTTCAGCATGCTCCAGTTTTCACTAAGTCTGTGATCTGATTATGTTTTTGCCATGTTCACATGCTTGCAATTGTATTTTCTGATCCCTTTTGGCTCAAGGTCACTAAGGGACTTTTGTTAAGCTCTTTGAGTAGCTCCATGCAATGCTTTACTTTTCCATGTTCAGGTCTTGTAGCATATTGTTTTCATGCTCCGAAAAGTGCTATCTGATCTGAAGTTCCAGACAAGTGTTAATTTCACTAAGTCTGAAACCTGTTTACCAAATGCATTTTTGCCATGCTTGTTTGAACCTGTTAGTGGATGAATTGGCCGTAGCTCAGTGCTAGATTTTTGTTAAGCATCATGAATGCATCCCTGCCATGTATTTTTATGCCATGTTTGGGTGTTGTAGCATGTTCATCTCATTGCATTTAGATGGCTACTTGCTGTAAATCGCAGAACGTGGTCATATTTGAATTGCTTGCCATTTCCAAACCGTAACTCCGATTCCGGTGATCTTTATATCGTTTTCAAGCGATTTCATCTCATCTTTCCAGTGGCACACTTGGAATTCCAAGTTGAGGCCAGGTTCTTGCATCCCTTGTCAAATCTTGCATATGCATCCCGCATTGCATCCCGCATAGCATATCATCCTTGCACCATATTGTTTGAGTTTGCACGTGGTTGATTGTGTTTCGTTTGCTTGTTTGTCTTGTTTGGGTAGAGCCGGGAGACAAGTTCGCTAATGAGGAGCCCGTTGAGTTTGCTTTCGAGGATCCAGTCAACTCTGACAACATTGCAGGCAAGATGATCATACCCTCGAAATCACTACTATCTTTGCTTTGGTAGATGCTCGCTCTTTTGCTATGCCAATGCTATGATGCCTACCACTTGCTTTCAAGCCTCCCAAATTGCCATGTTCAGCCTCTAACCCACCATGTCCTAGCAAACCGTTGATTGGCTATGTTACCGCTTTGCTCAGCCCCTCTTATAGCGTTGCTAGTTGCAGGTGAAGATTGGAGACCGTTCCTTGTTGGAACATTATTTATTTTTTGGGATATCATTATATTATCTTGTTATCTTAATGCATCTATATACTTGGTAAAGGGTGGAAGGCTCAGCCTCTCGCCTAGTGTTTTGTTCCACTCTTGCCGCCCTAGTTTCCGTCATATCGGTGTTATGTTCCCGGATTTTACGTTCCTTACGCGGTTGGGTGATAATGGGAACCCCTTGATAGTTCGCCTTGATTAAAGCTTTTCCAGCAATGCCCAACCTTGGTTTTACCATTTGCCACCTAGCCTCTTTTTCCCTTGGGTTTCCGGAGCCCGAGGGTCATCTTATTTAAACCCCCCCGGGCCAGTGCTCCTCTGAGTGTTGGTCCACCTGTCAGCTGCCGGTGGCCACCAGGGGCAACTCTGGGTTGGCCTACTCGTACCTAGGACAATATGAGTGTGCCCTAAGAAAGAGATATGTGCAGCTCCTATCGGGATTTGTCGGCACATTCGGGCGGTGTTGCTGGATTTGTTTTAACCTGTCGAAGTGTCTTGAAGAACCGAGGTACCGAGTCTGATCGGAACGTCTCGGGAGGAGGTCTATTCCTTCGTTGACCGCGAGAGCTTGTCATGGGCTAAGTTGGGACTCCCCTGCAGGGATTTGAAATTTCAAAAGCCGTGCCCGCGGTTATGGGCAGATGGGAATTTGTTAATGTCCGGTTGTAGATAACTTGAACCTTAACTTAATTAAAATGAATCAACAGTGTGAGTTACCGTGATGGTCTCTTCTCGGCGGAGTCCGGGAAGTGAACACAGTGTTGGAGTAATGCTTGCCGCAGGTTGCCCTCTAGTTATTCGTTCGTGCTTTGCCTCCTCTTCCCGCTCTCTTTTGCGAATAGGATAGCCACTATATATGCTAGTCGCTTGCTGCAGCTCCACATATTTTACCTTACCTTACCTATTAAGCTTAAATAGTCTTGATCACGAGGGTGCGAGATTGCTGAGTCCCTGTGGCTCACAGATTACTTCCAAACCAGATGCAGGGCCTGATGATTCTGCTCCAAGTGACGCGCTTGAGCTCAAGTGGGAGTTCGACGAGGACTCTCAATGATACTACGTGTCTTTCCCTGATGATCAGTAGTGGTGCCCAGTTGGGGGTGATCGGGACCGTGTCGCATGTTGGGTTATCTTTTATTTTGGCGCCGTAGTCGGGCCATGAGTGTTTGGTTGGTGTAATGTTATTTATGTACCTTGATTGACGTGGCGAGTGTAAGCCAACTATGTATCTCCCCTTTATTATCTATATTACATGGGATGTTGTGATGATTGCTTAATTTGCGACATTGCTTTCAATGCGGTTATGCCTCTAAGTCGTGCCTTGACACGTGGGAGATATAGCTGCATCGAGGGCGTTACATATTGGTTCCTACATATTCTACGAAGACCTTTATCGGTCAAACCGCAATGACAACATACGTTATTCCCTTTGTCATCGATATGTTACTTGCCCAAGATTCGATCGTCAGTATCTCCATACCTAGTTCAATCTCGTTACCGGCAAGTCTCTTTACTCGTTCCATAATACATCATCCCTCAACTAACTCATTAGTCACATTGCTTGCAAGGCTTATCATGATATGCATTACCGAGAGGGCCTAGAGATACCTCTCCGATAGTCGGAGTGACAAATCCTAATCTCGATCTATGCCAACCCAACGAACACCTTCAGAGACACCTGTAGAGCATCTTTGTAATCACCCAGTTACATTGTGACGTTTGATAGCACACAAGGTGTTCCTCTGGTACTCGGGAGTTGCATAATCTCATAGTCAAAGGAATATGTATAAGTCATGAAGAAAGCAATAACAATAAAACTTAATGATCATTATGCTAAGCTAACATATGTGTCTTGTCCATCACATCATTCTCCTAATGATGTGATCCTGTTCATCAAATGACAACACATGTCTATGGTCAGGAAACTTAACCATCTTTGATTAATGAGCTAGTCAAGGAGAGGCATACTAGGGACACTTTGTTTTGTCTATGTATTCATACATGTATCAAGTTTCCGGTTAATATAATTCTAGCATGAATAATAAACATTTATCATGATATAAGGAAATATAAATAACAACTTTATTATTGCCTCTAGGGCATATTTCATTTAGTCTCCCACTTGCACCAGGGTCAATAATCCAGATTACATTGTAATGATTCTAACACCCGTGGAGTCTTGGTGCTGATCAGGTTTTGCTCATGGAAGAGGCTTAGTCAATGGGTCCGCAACATTCAGATCCGTATGTATTTTGCAAATCTCTATGTCTCCCTCGTTGACTTGATCGCGGATGGAGTTGAAGCGTCTCTTGATGTGTTTGGTTCTCTTGTGAAATCTGGATTCCTTCGCTAAGGCAATTGCTCCAGTATTGTCACAAAAGATTTTCATTGGACCCGATGCATTAGGTATTACACCTAGATCGGATATGAACTCCTTCATCCAGACTCCTTCATTTGCTGCTTCCGAAGTAGCTATGTACTCCGCTTCACACGTAGATCCCGCCATGACGCTCTGCTTGGAACTGCACCAACTGACAGCTCCACCATTCAATATAAATACGTACCCGGTTTGCGACTTAGAGTCATCCGGATCAGTGTCAAAGCTAACATCGACGTAACTATTTACGACAAGCTCTTTGTCACCTCCATAAACGAGAAGGTTATTTTTTATTTGTGTGCCCCTGGTTCCTTAGCTCTACTCATTTATCCCCACCCTGTTAACTTTTGCTCACTTTTCCCCACTCCCTTGCCCGAAACCCTCATAACTGGTTACAACAGACATTGTCGTCGGGTCAATGCCTTTGACCGTTACCTCTGACGAGTGGGGCCGCATAGGGCCTAGTACACCTATGACCGTTACCCGTATAGTTGTTTTGTATGCTAACCCCACCAGCGTTCTCGCTCTCCTCAACTACCTCCACTACACCATCTCGCTCTCCCCCACCGCATCCTCTTCCTCACCTTCATCGCCTCCATCTCCCCGGAGATGGCCGAAGCCCGTGGCGACGCCGGTGCAGCGGCCGGAGATGTGGTCGAGCTGCAGGGCGCGGTGATCACGGATGTCGGCGGCATCCACGGCGGTGCGGGGAAACTCGCAATCGCCGCAGATGTGGAGAAGGAGGTGGCGGGCTCCGCCTCAGCGCTGTAGAAGGTGACGGCGTCGAGTGGTGCGGTCAATCCCGATTCCCCCGATGCACAGCCTGGCGAGGAGCAGGAGGTATTTGAACTTTCTTTGCTTTATGATATTAGCTTGTAGAGTTAGTTGTATTGGTTAGATTGTGGATTCATACCGTAGTTCAGATGGTTAAAGTAGTTGTTTTGATGGATGGGCCGGGGTTTTCAGTATTGGGTGGATGGGGGGTTTTTGTACTAGGGTTTGTTGGATAAGTTCGTTGCAAAAATGCTAGATAGATCTGTTTATTAGATGTGCTTCAATGCTACACAGATGTATACTTATTAGATTTGTTTTTAATGCTCATAGATTGGGGTTTTTAATGCTACAAACATGTATGCTTATTAGATTGGGTCCCTATTAGGTTTGTTTTTGAATGCTATTCAGATTGGGGTTTTGAATGTCATATGCCCAAATGGAATCCATTGATTAAGAAGTTATTTGATTCATTAGTATATAAATTTGTCCACAATATATAGTTATATTAGCTCTGTTGTTCAATGTGTGTGCATGACCAATGATCAATGTGTTATTTGAATGTCATATTGCAGTTTTGAATGTCATATGTAGTTATATTAGATTTGTTTTTGAATGCTACTCAGGTTGGAGTTTTGAATGTCATATTGGGAGTATATTAGCCCTATGATCAATGTGTCATGTGTGCATATCTAAATTTTCAATTGGCTACTAGTGATGGATGTAATTGTATATTCAGGAGGATGATGGTTGGGGGGGGGGAGAGGAAGCTGGCCAACTATGACCCGTACGATCCAGAGTGTAGTGACAACGAAGAATATGAGGTAAGACTATCCCTTGTTCATTTAGTTCCTTTGACATGGTGTATATGTATATGAATCTATAATGTATTAATGCAATTCATTCATGTGTGCAGTATGATTCTGGAGATGATGTGCACAAGGGCAACGTCACATCCTTCACAGCCAAGGAGGTGGAGAAGATCAAGGCCAAGGGAGTTGCTTCCTTCTACAACTGCAAGATCAAGAAGTGGCACTGCTCCAACTGCACCACCAAGCCAAAGCCAAAGGATGGCTGCTTCGATCACCTTATGTCTCATGCAAAGGATGTAGCGATCTGTGGGAGTGCTACATGATCAGGGGTGTGACACCCTGGCAGTTGATGTCCACTACACAACCTTCTTCTTGTTGACGTTGTTGGGCCTCCAAGTGCAGAGGTTGGTAGGATAGTAGCAAATTTCTCTCAAGTGGATGACCTAAGGTTTATTAATCCGTAGGAGGCGTAGGATGAAGATGGTCTCTCTCAAGCAACCCTGCAACCAAATAACAAAGAGTCTCTTGTGTCCCCAACACACCCAATACAATGGAAAATTGTATAGGTGCACTAGTTCGGCGAAGAGATGGTGAAACAAGTGGTATATGGATGGTAGATAATAGTTTTTGTAATCAGAAATAATAAAAACAGCAAGGTAGCAAGTGATAAAAGTGAGCGTAAACGGTATTGCAATGATAGGAAACAAGGCCTAGGGTTCATACTTTCGCTAGTGTATGTTCCCTCAACAATACTAACATAATTGGATCATAAAACTATCCCTCAACATGCAACAAAGAGTCACTCCAAAGTCACTAATAGCGGAGAACAAACGAAGAGATTATGGTAGGGTACGAAACCACCTCAAAGTTATTCTTTCCAATCAATCCGTTGGGCTATTCCTTAAGTGTCACAAATAGCCCTAGAGTTTGTACTAGAATAACACCTTAAGACACAAATCAACCAAAACCCTAATGTCACCTAGATACTCCAATGTCACCTCAAGTATCCATGGGTATGATTATATGATATGCGTCACACAATCTCAGATTCATCTATTCAACCAACACAAAGGACCTCAAAGAGTGCCCCAAAGTTCTACCAGAGAATCACGACGAAAACGTGTGCCAACCCCTATGCATAGGTTCATGAACCCGCAAGTTGGTCACCATAACATACATCAAGTGGCATGCAGTATCCCATTGTCACCACAGATATCCACGGCAAGACATACATCAAGTGTTCTCAAGTCTTTAAAGACTCAATCCGATAAGATTACTTCAAAGGGGAAACTCGATTCATTACAAGAGAGAAGAGGGGGGAAGAAACATCATAGGATCCAAATATAATAGCAAAGCTCACGATACATAAAGATCGTATCATCTCAAGAACACGAGAGAGAGAGAGAGATCAAACACATAGCTACTGGTACATACCCTCAGCCCCGAGGGAGAACTACTCCCTCCTCGTCATGGAGAGCTCCGGGATGATGAAGATGGCCACCGGTGAGGGTTCCCCCCTCCGGCAGGGTGCCGGAACAGGGTCCTGATTGGTTTTTGGTGGCTACGGAGGCTTCTGGCGGCGGAACTCCCGATCTATGTTGCATTCTGGAAGTTTTAGGGTACGTGGATATATATGGGTGCAGGGAGGACGTCGGAGGAGCCACGGGGGTCCCACGAGACAGGGGGCCGCCCTAGGGGGGGGCGCTCCTACCTCATGAGCACCTCGTGTCTCCCCTGACGTGGAGTCCAATCTCATCATGTGTGTTTCCTTCCAAAAATAACTTCTCGAGTTGATTTCGTTCCGTTTCGACTCCGTCTGATATTCCTTTTCTTCAAAACACTGAAATAGGCATAAAACAACAAATCTGGGCTGGGACTCCGGTTAATAGGTTAGTCCCAAAAGTAATATAAAAGTGGATAATAAAGCCCAATATTTCCCAAAACAGTAGATAATATAGCATGGAGCAATCAAAAATTATAGATACGTTGGAGACGTATCAAGCATCCCCAAGCTTAATTCCTGCTCGTCCTCGAGTAGGTAAATGATAACTTTTTTTGATGCGGAGTGCTACTTGGCATAATTTTAATTTAATTCTTCTTAATTGTGGCATGAATATTCAGATCCATAAGATTCAAGACAAAAGTTCATATTGACATAAAAATAATAATACTTCAAGCATACTAACTAAGCAATCATGTCTTCTCAAAATAACATGGCCAAAGAAAGCTATCCCTACAAAATCATATAGTCTGGCTATGCTCTGTCTTCACCACACAACAAATTTAAATCATGCACAACTCCGATGACAAGCCAAGCAATTGTTTCATACTTTTAATGTTCTCAAACTTTTTCAATCTTCACGCAATACATGAGCGTGAGCCATGGATATAGCACTATAGGTGGAATAGAATGGTGGTTGTGGAGAAGACAAAAAGGACAAGATAGCCTCACATCAACTAGGCGTATCAATGGGCTATGGAGATTCCCATCAATAGATATCTATGTGAGTGAGTAGGGATTGCCATGCAACGGATGCACTAGAGCTATAAATGTATGAAAGCTCAACAAAAGAAACTAGTGGGTGTGCATCCAACTCGCTTGCTCACGAAGACCTAGGGCATTTTGAGGAAGCCCATCATTGGAATATACAAGCCAATTTCTATAATGAAAGATTCCCACTAGTATATGAAAGTGACAACATATGAGACTCTCTATATGAAGAACATGGTGCTACTTTGAAGCACAATATATGAGACTTGCTATATCATGGTGCTACTTTGAAGCACAAGTGTGGTAAAAGGATAGTAGAATTGCCCCTTCTTATTTTTTTTATTTTTTTATTTGGCCTTTCTTTTTTTCTTTTTTTATTTGGCCTTAATTTTTTTATTTTTTATTTGGCCTTTCTCTTTTTTTGGGACAATGCTCTATTGAATGATGATCATCACACTTCTATTTATTTACAACTCAATGATTACAACTCGATACTAGAACAAAGTATGACTCTATATGAATGCCTCCGGCGGTGTACCGGGATGTGCGATGATGCATGAGTGACATGTATGAAAGAATTATGAACGGTGGCTTTGCCACAAATACGATGTCAACTACATGATTATGCTAAGCAATATGACAATGATGGATGTGTCATGATGAACTAGATGGTGGAAAGTTGCATGGCAATATATCGCGGAATGGCTATCGAAATGCCATAATAGGTAGGTATGGTGGCTGTTTTGAGGAAGGTATATGGTGGGTTTATGGTACCGGCGAAAGTTACGCGGTACTAGAGAGGCTAGCAATGGTGGAAGGGTAAGAGTGCGTATAATCCATGGACTCAACATTAGTCATAAAGAACTCACATACTTATTGCAATAATCTATTAGTTATCGAAACAAAGTACTACGCGCATGCTCCTAGGGGGATAGATTGGTAAGAAAAGACCATCGCTCGTCCCCGACCGCCACTCATAAGGAAGACAATCAATAAATAAATCATGCTCCGACTTCGTCACATAACGGTTCACCATACGTGCATGCTACGGGAATCACAAACTTCAACACAAGTATCTCTCAAATTCACAATTACTCAACTAGCATGACTCTAATATCACCATCTCCATATCTCAAAACAATTATCAAGTATCAAACTTCTCATAGTATTCAACACACTCATTAGAGAATTTTATTATTCTTGAATACCTAGCATATTAGGATTTTAAGCAGATTACCATGCTATTTAAGACTCTCAAAATAATATAAGTGAAGCATGAGAGTTCATCTATTTCTTCAAAATAAAACTACCACCATGCTCTAAAAAGATATAAGTGAAGCACTAGAGCAAATGACAAACTACTCCGAAAGATATAAGTGAAGATCAATGAGTAGTCGAATAATTATGCAACTATGTGAAGACTCTCTAACATTTAATAATTTCAGATCTTGGTATTTTATTCAAACAGCAAGCAAAGCAAAATAAAATGACATGACGATCCAAGCAAAACACATATCATGTGGCGAATAAAAATATAGCTCCAAGTAAAGTTACCGATGAACGAAGACGAAAGAGGGGATGCCACCCGGGGCATCCCCAAGCTTAGACGCTTGGTTATCCTTGAATATTACCTTGGGGTGCCTTGGGCATCCCCAAGCTTAGGCTCTTTCCACTCCTTATTCCATAGTCCATCAAATCCTTACCCGAAACTTGAAAACTCACAACACAAAACTTAACAGAAAACTCGTAAGCTCCGTTAGTATAAGAAAGTAAATCACCACTTCAAGGTACTGTAATGAACTCATTCTTTATTTATATTGGTGTTAAACCTACTGTATTCTAACTTCTCTATGGTTTATAAACTATTTTACTAGCCATAGATTCATCAAAATAAGTAAACAACACATGAAAAACAGAATCTGTCAAAAATAGAACAGTCTGTAGTAATCTGGATCAAACGTATACTTATGGAACTCATAAAATTCTCAAATAAATTTCTGGACCTGAGGAATTTATCTATTAATCATCTGCAAAAAGAATTAACTAAATAGCACTCTCCAAATAAAATGTCAGCAATCTCGTGAGCGCTAAAGTTTCTGTTTTTTTACAGCAAGATCGCAAAGACTTTCCCCAAGTCTTCCCAAAGGTTCTACTTGGAACAAACACTAATTAAAGACATGAAACCACATCTAAACATAGGCTAGATGAATTATTTATTACTAAACAGGAACAAAAATCAAGGGACAAAAATAAAATTGGGTTGCCTCCCAACAAGCGCTGTCGTTTAATGCCCCTAGCTAGGCATGATGATTTCAATGATGCTCACATAAAGGATAAGAATTGTAACATAAAGAGAGCATCATGAAGAATATTACTAGCACATTTAAGTCTAACCCACTTCCTATGCATAGGGATTTTGTGAGCAAACAACTTATGGAAACAATAATCAATTAGCATAGGAGGGCAAAACAAGCATAACTTCAAAATTTTAAGCACATAGAGAGGAAACTTGATATTATTGCAATTCCTACAAGCATATATTCCTCCCTCATAATAATTTTCAGTAGCATCATGAATGAATTCAACAATATAACCAGCACCTAAAGCATTCTTTTCATGATCCACAAGCATAGAAAATTTACTACTCTCCACATAAGCAAGATTCTTCTCATGAATAATAGTGGGAGCAAACTCAACAAAATAATTATCACGTGAGGCATAATCCAATTGAAAACTAAAATCATGATGACAAGATTCATGGATATCATTATTCTTTATAGCATACAAGTCATCACAATAATCATCATAGATAGCAACTTTGTTCTCATAATCAATTGGAACCTCTTCCGGAATAGTGGATTCATCACAAAATAAAGTCATGACCTCTCCAAATCCACCTTCATCATCATAAATAGGAGGCATGCTTTCATCATAATAAATTTGCTCATCAAAACTTGGGGAACAAAAAATATCATCTTCATCAAACATAGCTTCCCCAAGCTTGTGGCTTTGCATATCATTAGCATCATGGATATTCAAGGAATTCATACTAAAAACATTGCAATCATGCTCATCATTCAAATATTTAGTGCCAAACATTTTATAGATTTCTTCTTCTAGCAGTTGAGCACAATTATCCTTTCCATCATACTCACGAAAGATATTAAAAAGATGAAGCGTATGAGACAAACTCAATTCCATTTTTTTGTAGTTTTCTTTTATAAACTAAACTAGTGATAAAACAAGAAACTAGAAGACTCGATTGCAAGAACTAAAGATATACCTTCAAGCGCTAACCTCCCCGGCAACGGTGCCAGAAAAGAGCTTGATGTCTACTACACAACCTTCTTCTTGTAGACGTTGTTGGGCCTCCAAGTGCAGAGGTTTGTAGGACAGTAGCAAATTTCCCTCAAGTGGATGACCTAAGGTTTATCAATCCGTAGGAGGCATAGGATGAAGATGATCTCTCTCAAGCAACCCTGCAACCAAATAACAAAGAGTCTCTTGTGTCCCCAACACACCCAATACAATGGAAAATTGTATAGGGGCACTAGTTCGGCGAAGAGATGGTGAAACAAGTGGTATATGGATGGTAGATAATAGTTTTTGTAATCTGAAATAATAAAAGCAGCAAGGTAGCAAGTGATAAAAGTGAGCGTAAACGGTATTGCAATGATAGGAAACAAGACCTAGGGTTCATACTTTCGCTAGTGTAAGTTCCCTCAACAATACTAACATAATTGGATCATAAAACTATCCCTCAGCATGCAACAAAGAGTCACTCCAAAGTCACTAATAGCGGAGAACAAACGAAGAGATTATGGTAGGGTACGAAACCACCTCAAAGTTATTCTTTCCAATCAATCCGTTGGGCTATTCCTATAAGTGTCACAAACAGCCCTAGAGTTCGTACTAGAATAACACCTTAAGACACAAATCAACCAAAACCCTAATGTCACTTAGATACTCCAATGTCACCTCAAGTATCTGTGGGTATGATTATACGATATGCGTCACACAATCTCAGATTCATCTCTTCAACCAACACAAAGGACCTCAAAGAGTGCCCCAAAGTTCTACCGGAGAATCACGACGAAAACGTGTGCCAACCCCTATGCATAGGTTCATGAGCCCGCAAGTTGGTCACCAAAACATACATCAAGTGGCACGCGGTATCCCATTGTCACCACAGATATCCATGGCAAGACATACATCAAGTGTTCTCAAGTCTTTAAAGACTCAATTCGATAAGATTACTTCAAAGGGGAAACTCGATTCATTACAAGAGAGAAGAGGGGGGAAGAAACATCATAGGATCCAAATATAATAGCAAAGCTCGCGATACATCAAGATCGTATCATCTCAAGAACACGAGAGAGAGAGAGATCAAACACATAGCTACTGGTACATACCCTCAGCCCCGAGGGAGAACTACTCCCTCCTCGTCATGGAGAGCTCCGGGATGATGAAGATGGCCACCGGTGAGGGTTGCCCCCTCCGGCAGGGTGCCGGAACAAGGTCTCGATTGGTTTTTGGTGGCTACGGAGGCTTCTGGTGGCGGAACTCCCGATCTATGTTGCATTCTGGAAGTTTTAGGGTACGTGGATATATATGGGTGCAAGGAGGACGTCGGAGGAGCCATGGGTGTCCCACGAGACAGGGGGGCGTGCCCTAGGGGGGGGGGCACCCCCACCCTCGTGAGCACCTCGTGTCTCCCCTGACGTGGAGTCCAAGTTCATCAGGTGTGTTTCCTTCCAAAAATAACTTCTCGAGTTGATTTTGTTCCGTTTCAACTCCGTCTGATATACTTTTTCTTCAAAACACTGAAATAGGCGTAAAATAGCAAATCTGGGTTGGGCCTCCGGTTAATAGATTAGTCCCAAAAGTAATATAAAAGTGGATAATAAAGCCCAGTATTGCCCAAAACAGTAGATAATATAGCATGAAGCAATCAAAAATTATAGTACATTGGAGACGTATCAGCAGTTAAGCTACAGTAATTACACTCTAATGGTGCCATGTCATCATAATTTTTTTTTGCAAAACCTCACTTGTTTCAAACCGAATTCAAATTCAAATTTAAATAAAGTCAAATTGTTATTTCTGCAAACAGTAAAACAAAAATGTTCGCTGGGTTGCAATAATTCACCAACTAATTTTCATGGATATTCCAATAGTATTTGGAATACTAAATGTCCCCTAACCTATTTAAAACTGTGCCCAAAACAGCCTTTTTAATCCATTTGTATTTAAGCAAAATTCAAATGAGTTTAGTTAAACTCCAAACTTTTTGTTGTTTTCACAAATCTTACATAGTAATTGTGTAGCAAGTAATCCATAGTTAATTATGGTGGAGGAACCAACATTTTATAAAGTGGTTAAGTGCCCTAAAATAATTAAAACAGGGGCCAAATCATTATTTAAAATGCCTTTTCTAAATAATGAAAATTACAATCTGTTTTAGCTAACAACAAACCTTTTGTGGTAGTGCCTAAATATGCGACACTAATTTTAGACCAAAGTCTCTTATTTTACGAAACTTATTTGCTGCATAAGTACAATGCAAAACCAAAGAATAAAAAGAAAACACAAACTGAAAAACAAAAAGAATAAAGGGAAATCCTAGAACTACTGTGCACTTGGGCCTACCAGTGCGGTAGTGCGGCCCGACCCATTGTCCACGGCCTTTTTTCCTTCCCCCACCGCTCTGTAGGCAGAGCACTCACCATGGCCGTCCACGACACGGATGGGCACACGTTGAGCATCCGGCGATCCCTCGCGGCGGATAAGTCCACCCGCAACCCCCGTCTGCCCGGTGAACCCTAGCCAATCCCCTCGCTCTCCCTCACCCTCTCCCCCTCTATCTCGAGCTCTCCTGAAGCCTCGTCACCGCGCTGCCGTCGTCCTCGTGGCGACCGGCCTTCCCCCACCAAGCCGACGTGTCCAGGAGCTGCGCCTCGACATCCTCTCCATCAATGCGGAGCGCCACGAGACAGGACACCATCAAGCCATTGCCTCCACCATTCTTCCTGACTACATCCATCGCGCCTCATCGTCCATTTGCACCGCTGCGACCGCCTCCGGCCTCCCCGAAACACCCACGAGCTTCGCTGTGAGCTAGCCCAACTCCCGCGCCTCCTCCTGGCCTCAGTCGTTCCCTCCGTAGCCACTAGATCGAGCGTGCTCGCCGTTGGGAGTCGTCCCAGTCGATGCGCCCGGCCTCCCACACGCGCGCTGGCCCCACACGCCTACAGCCACCATGCTCGCGCCCTGTTCGCCCAGGCTCGTCCCCGGATCTCGCCCACGCGCTCTCGTACGTCTCGTGCAGGACCCGCGCCCTGCAGCCGCCCAACCACGCATGACGCCACCCGCTTCGCCTGCGTGCTCCGCTCACTGCCTGCTGCTGCGGCCGCCGCCGCTCGCCGTGCGTCCGCGTCGTTCGCCACAGCATCGTCGTGCGGCTCCGCACCAGACCGCGCCCGCGCCCGACGCCGTCGGTGCCCCTGCCGCCCGCGCGTCCCGCGACCCCCTCCTTGCTACTGCACCCTATGCGCCCGCCTCTGTCGCTGCCTCGCTCTTCTGTTGCAGCCGTCCGCTGCTCCTGCCCGCTTCGGTGCCGCCCGCAACTCGTTCCGGCCGCGCCCTGGCTTCCCCGCGTGCACGCGCTGCCGCTCCCGGCCACGCCCGCCTCTGGCCGACCGCGACCTGCTGCTACCTGGCCGCGCGCGCTCCCCCGCCCTTGCCTCGCGCCTGCCTGCTCCCGTGCACACCCCGTGAACCGGACGCTCCCCACCGATCGGCCTCGCCCCGCCCGCACGCTCCAGCTCCGCATCCACCGCTGCTGTCGCAGCCCGCCCTTCCCTCTCAACAGCACCGCCTCCCCGCCGTGCGCGCGCACGCATGCCCCCTTGCGCCGGCTAGCTACGCTGGGTTCGTCTCGAGGGTCCGTTGCCCGGGAGCCCGCTAACCTGCCCCATTCCTTCCCTGTGACACTGACCGCAGGGGGCCCATGCCCCTGCTTTATAAAAAAGGATTTAGAAAATAAATAAATAAATAGTTAATTAGTTAAATGCTTATTTAACTTAATTAAGTCTATTAAATTAGCCTAATCACTTAATTAAAACTAACTAGTTATGTTTAGTTAAACTGTCTCAATGACAAAGGGGGCTCACTTATCAGTTTGACCCAGTCAATGGTCAAAGTTGTCCGCTGATGTCATGCTGACGCAATATATATTTTAGAATTAAAATAATTTATAGACTGAGTTAAAACTTTAAAAATTAATATTTAATAATCCGTAACTCGGATGGAAAAACTTTGTACATGAAAGTTGCTTAGAACAATGAGACGAATCCTGATACGCAGCCCGCTCGTCCGCCACACATTACTAGCATAGCAAACACGCAAATTTCCCCCTCTGGTTCATCTGTCCAAAAACACGAAACACCGGGGATACTTCCCCGGATGTTTTCCCTCTTCACCGGTATCACCTTCTACTGCGTTAGGGCACACCTAGCACCGCTCATTGTCATGTCATGCATCGATATGCATCTGTTTGCATTGTATTCATTGTTTCTTCCCCCTCTTCTCTCCGTTAGACTACGAGACTGACGCTACTGCTGGTGCCCCGATCGACTACGTTGTTGACGACCCTTCCTTGCCAGAGCAACCAGGCAAGCCCCCCCCCCTGATCACCAGATATCGCCTATTCTTCTCTCTACTGCTTGCATTAGAGTAGTGTAGCATGTTACTGCTTTCCGTTTATCCTATCCCGATGCATAGCCTGTCTTTGCTACTACTGTTGTTACCTTTACCTGCAATCCTAAATGCTTAGTATAGGATGCTAGTATTCCATCAGTGGCCCTACATTCTTCTATGTCTGCCATGCTATACTACTGGGCTGTGATCACTCAGGAGGTGATCACGGGTATATATTTATATACATAATATGTGATACATGCGGTGACTAAAGTCGTGTCGGCTCGTAGAATACCCGCAAGTGATTCCGATGTGGGGGATGAAGGGGCAGGTGGTTCCATCCAGGAAGTGGTAGGCCTGGGTTCCCGACGGCCCCCGACTGTTACTTTGTGGCGGAGCGACAGGGCAGGTGGAGACCACCTAGGTGAGAGGTGGGCCCGGCCCTGGTCGGCGTTCGTGGGTACTTCAGTTAACACGCTTAACGAGATCTTGGTATTTGATCTGAGTCTGGCCATTGGCCTATACGCACTAACCAACTACGCGGGAACAGTTATGGGCACTCGACGTCGTGGCATCAGCCGAAGCCTTCTTGACGTCAGCAACTGAGTAGTGCACGCCGGTTGGACTGGAACGCCTGCTCTTTTATTAGGGAGGCTAGGTCTGCTTACCGGCCGACCGCATTCACAATGTGCAGGTGTGCAACGGGCGATGGGCCCAGACCCATGCGCCATATGATTTAGACCGGCGTGCTGACCTCTCTATTGTGCCTAGGTAGGGCTGCGACGTGTTGATCTTCCGAGACCGAGCATGACCCAGGAAAGTGTGTCCGGCCAGAGGGATCGAGCTTGTTGGGAAATGTGGTGCACCCATGCAGGGAAGTTTATCTATTCGAATAGCCGTGTCCCTCGGTAAAAGGACGACCCAGAGTTGTACCTTGACCTTATGACACCTAGAACCGGATACTTAATAAAACACACCCTTTCAAGTGCCAGATACAACCCGGTGGTCACTGTCTCACAGGGCGAGGAGGAGAGGATTGTCGGGTAGGAATATGCTATGTGTTGATACTTGGTGAACTTACCATCTACTCTCTTCTACTGCTTCCGGATGGAAGCTGCCAGAAGCATAGTCTTCAATAGGACTAGCTATCCCCCCTTTATTCTGGCATTCTACAGTTCAGTCCACAGATACTACCCATTTCATTGATAACAATGCATATGTAGTGTAGATCCTTGCTTGCGAGTACTTTGGATGAGTACTCATGGTTGCTTTGCTCCCCCTTTCCCCCCTTTCTATACCTCGCTGTTGCAACCAGATGCTGGAGTCCAGGAGCCAGAGGATCCCGATGATGATTCTACGTGGAGTTCGACTTCGAGGAGTAGTTAGGAGACCCCAGGCAGGAGGCTTTGCCTTTTCGATCGTTGCTACTTTTGTGCTAGCCTTCTTAAGGCAAACTTGTTTAACTTATGTCTGTACTCAGATATTATTGCTTCCACTGACTCTTGTGTATTCGAGCTTATGTATTCGAGCCCTCGAGGCCCCTGGCTTGTAATATAAAGCTTGTATTATTTTAATTTGTGTCTAGAGTTGTATTGTGATATCTTCCCGTGAGTCCTTGATCTTGATCGTACACATTTGCGTGTATGATTAGTGTACGGTCAAATCCAGGGTGTCACAAGGGGGCAACATGCTGCGCTCGCTAAGGGAGTCCTGGATTAGGGGGTCCTCGGACGGCCGGGCTATATACTTTGGCCGGATTGATGGACTATGAAGATACAAGATTGAAGGCTTCTCCCCGTGTCCGGGTGGGACTCTCCTTTGCGTGGAAGGCAAGCTTGGCGATTTGGATATGTAGATCTCCTTCTCTGTAATCGACTCTGTGTAACCCTAGCCCCCTCTGGTGTCTATATAAACCGGAGTGTTTAGTCCGTAGGACAACAACAATCATAATCATAGGCTAGCTTCTAGGGTTTAGCCTCTACGATCTCGTGGTAGATCAACTCTTGTAATACTCATATCATCAAGATCAATCAAGAAGGAAGTAGGGTATTACCTCCATAGAGAGGGCCCGAACCTGGGTAAACATTGTGTCCCCCGCCTCCTGTTACCATCAGCCTTAGACGCACAGTTCGGGACCCCCTACCCGAGATCCGCCGGTTTTGATACCGACATTGGTGCTTTCATTAAGAGTTCCACTGTGCCGTCACGATAAAGGCTTGATGGCTCCTTTGATCATCGGCAACGATGCTACCTCTTGAGCACTTGCGTTGGTTTTCCCTTGAAGAGTAAAGGGTGATGCAGCAAAGTAGCATTAGTATTTCCCTCAGTTTTTGAGAACCAAGGTATCAATCCAGTAGGAGGCCGCGCACGAGTCCCTCGCACCTACACAAACAAATAAATCCTCGCAACCAACGCGATAAGGGGTTGTCAATCCCTACACTGTCACTTACGAGAGTGAGATCTCATAGATATGATAAGATAATATTTTTGGTATTTTTATGATAAAGAGAAATAAAAGATGCAAAGTAGAATAAATGGCAAAGGAAATAACTAAGTATTGGAAGATTAATATGATGGAAGATAGACCCGGGGGCTATAGGTTTTAGTAGTGGCTTCTCTCAAGAGCATAAGTATTTACGGTGGGTGAACAAATTACTGTTGAGCAATTGACAGAATTGAGCATAGTTATGAGAATATCTAGGTATGATCATGTATATAGGCATCACGTCCAAAACAAGTAGACCGACTCCTGCCTGCATCTACTACTATTACTCCACACATCGACTGCTATCCAACATGCATCTAGAGTATTAAGTTCAAGAGAATAGAGTAACGCTTTAAGCAAGATGACATGATGTAGATGGATAAACTCATGCAATATGATATAAACCCCATCTTGTTATCCTCGATGGCAACAATACAATACGTGCCTTGCTGCCCCTACTGTCACTGGGAAAGGACACCGCAAGATTGAACCCAAAGCTAAGCACTTCTCCCATTGCAAGAAAGATCAATCTAGTAGGCCAAACCAAACTGATAATTCAAAGAGACTTGCAAAGACAACCAATCATACATAAAAGAATTCAGAGAAGATTCAAATATTGTTCATAGATAAACTTGATCATAAACCCACAATTCATCGGTCTCAACAAACACACCGCAAAACAAGATTACATTGAATAGATCTCCACAAGAGAGGGGGAGAACTTTGTATTGAGATCCAAAAAGAGAGAAGAAGCCATCTAGCTAATAACTATGGACCCGTAGGTCTGAAGTAAACTACTCACACTTCATCGGAGAGGCTATGGTGTTGATTTAGAAGCCCTTCGTAATCGATGCCCCCTCCGGCGGAGCTCCGGAAAAGGCCCCAAGATGGGATCTCGTGGATACAGAAAGTTACGGCGGTGGAATTAGGGTTTTGGCTCCGTATCTGGTAGTTTGGGGGTACGTAGGTATATATAGGAGGAAGGAGTACGTCGGTGGAGCAAGAGGGGCCCCACGAGGGTGGAGGGCACACCTGGGGGGTAGGCGCGCCCCCTACCTCGTGCCTTCCTCGTTGATTGCTTGACGTAGGGTCCAAGTCCTCTGGATCATGTTCGTTCCGAAAATCATGTTCCCGAAGGTTTCATTCCGTTTGGACTCCATTTGATATTCTTTTTCTGCGAAACCCTAAAATAGGCAAAAAACAGTAATTCCGGGATGGGCCTCCGGTTAGTAGGTTAGGCCCAAAAATAATATAAAAGTGTATAACAAAGCCCAATAATGTCCAAAACAGAATATAATATAGCATGGACCAATCAAAAATTATACATACGTTGGAGACGTATCAAGCATCCCCAAGCTTAATTCCTGCTCGTGCTCGAGTAGGTAAATGATAAAAACAGAACTTTTGATGTGGAATGCTACTTGGCATAATTTCAATGTAATTCTTCTTAATTGTGGTATGAATATTCATATCCGAAGGATCCAAGACAAAAGTTCAATATTAACATAGAAATAATAATACTTCAAGCATACTAACTAAGCACTTATGTCTCTTCAAAATAACATGGCCAAAGAAAGTTATCCCTACAAAATCATATAGTTTGGCTATGCTCTATCTTCACCACACAAAGTATTTAAATCATGCACAACCCCAATGACAAGCCAAGCAATTGTTTCATACTTTTGGTGTTCTCAAACTTTTTCAATCTTCACGCAATACATGAGCATGAGCCATGGACATAGCACTTTAGGTGGAATAGAATGGTGGTTGTGGAGGAGACAAAAAAGGGGAAGATAGTCTCACATCAACTAGGCGTATCAACGGGCTATGGAGATGCCCATCAATAGATATTAATGTGAGTGAGTAGGGATTGCCATGCAACGGATGCACTAGAGCTATAAGTATATGAAAGCTCAACAAAAAGAACTAAGTGGGTGTGCATCCAACTCGCTTGCTCACGAAGAACTAGGGCATTTTGAGGAAGCCCATCATTGGAATATACAAGCCAAGTTCTATAATGAAAAATTCCCATTAGTATATGAAAGTGATAACATAGGAGACTCTCTATTATGAAGATCATGGTGCTACTTTGAAGCACAAGTGTGGTAAAAGGATAGTAGCATTGTCCCTTCTCTCTTTTTCTCTCATTTTTTTATTTGGGCCTTTTTTATGGCCACTTTTTTTCGTCCGGAGTCTCATCCCGACTTGTGGGGGAATCATAGTCTCCATCATCCTTTCCTCACTTCGGACAATGCTCTAAAAATGATGATCATCACACTTTTATTTACTTACAACTCAACAATTACAACTCAATACTTAGAACAAAATGTGACTCTATGTGAATGCCTCCGGCGGTGTACCGGGATATGCAATGAATCAAGAGTGACATGTATGAAAGAATTATGAACGGTGGCTTTGCCACAAATACAATGTCAACTACATGATCATGCAAAGCAATATGACAATGATGGAGCGTGTCATAGTAAATAGAACGATGGAAAGTTGCATGGCAATATATCTCGGAATGGCTATGGAGATGCCATGATAGGTAGGTATGGTGGCTGTTTTGAGGAAGGTATATGGTGGGCGTATGATACCGGCGAAAGGTGCGCGATATTAGAGAGGCTAGCAATGGTGGAAGGAAGAAAAGTGCGTATGATCCATGGACTCAACCTTAGTCATAAAGAACTCATATACTTATTGCAAAAACTACAGGTTATGAAAGCAAAGTATTACGCGCATGCTCCTAGGAGGATAGATTGGTAGGAAAAGACCATCGCTCGTCCCCGACCGCCACTCATAAGGAAGACAATCAATAAATAAATCATGCTCTGACTTCATCACATAACGGTTCACCATACGTGCATGCTACGGGAATCACAAACTTTAACACAAGTATTTCTCAAATTCACAACTACTCGACTAGCATGACTCTAATATCACCATCTCCATATCTCAAAACAATTATCAAGTACCAACCTTCTCATAGTATTCAACACACTCATAAGAATTTTTTTATTAATCTTGAATGCCTAACATAATTAAAGCAAATTACCATGATTTTTTTGTAGGACTCCCAAAATAATATAAGTGAAGCATGAGAGAACAATAGTTTCTATAAAACAAATCCACCGACATGCTCTAAAAGATATAAGTGAAGCACTAGAGCAAAAACTTTATAACTCAAAAGATATAAGTGAAGCACATAGAGTATTCTAACAATTTCCGAATCATGCGTGTCTTTCTCAAAAGGTGTGTACAGAAAGGATGATTGTGGAAAACTAACAAATAAAGAATCAAATAATACAAGACACTCGAAGCAAAACACATATCATGTGGTAAATAAAAATATAGCTCTAAGTAAAGTTACCGATAGAAGTAGACGAAAGAGGGGATGCCTTCCGGGGCATCCCCAAGCTTTGGCTTTTAGGTGTCCTTAGATTATCTTGGGGTGCTATGGGCATCCCCAAGCTTAGGCTCTTTCCACTCCTTTTTCCATAATCCATCAAATCTTTTACCCAAAACTTGAAAACTTCACAACACAAAACTTAAAGTAGAAAATCTCGTGAGCTCCGTTAGCGAAAGAAAACAAAACACCACTTCAAGGTACTGTAATGAACTAATTATTTATTTATATTGGTGTTAAAACTACTGTATTCCAACTTCTCTATGGTTTATAAACTATTTTAATAGCCATAGATTCATCAAAATAAGCAAACAACACACGAAAAACAGAATCTGTCAAAAACAGAACAGTCTGTAGTAATCTGTAGGTAACGCAAGATATCGAACCCCAAAAATTCTAAAATAAATTGCTGGACGTGAGGAATTTATCTATTAATCATCCGAAAAAATAATTAACTAAATATCACTTTCCAAATAAAAATGGCAGCAATTCTCGTGAGCGCTAAAGTTTCTGTTTTTTACAGCAAGATTAAAAAGACTTTCCCCAAGTCTTCCCAACGGTTCTACTTGGCACAAACACTAATTAAACACAAAAAACACAACCAAAACAGAGGCTATATAAATTATTTATTACTAAACAGGAGCAAAAAGCAAGGAATAAAAATAAAATTGGGTTGCCTCCCAACAAGCGCTATCGTTTAACGCCCCTAGCTAGGCATAAAAGCAAGGATAGATCTAGGTTCTTTAGTTGGTAATTCTTTAATGAGACATCTATCACCTTTAGGAGTTTCTTTCATTTTACCAATAATCAAACTTCTAGGCACAAGATAAAAAAATCATTAGTAGCAAATGGTTCCTTAATGATAGCAAAAAGATTAGGATGAATACTTATAGATTTGAGATTCGTAGTTTCTTTGCTAGAGGATTCACCCTTATTTTTAGGAACATACATAAGCTTGGAAATTTTAGTTGGAGGACTTGGAGGATTCTTTACGGAAGAAAAAAGGTTCCCAAGTTGGTAATGATACCCTCAAGTTTATCGATTCTAGTGGAATCATGATTTATTCTTTCATTAACTATAGGTTCCTTCTCTTTAACATTTTTCAAAGTTACTCCTACTTTAGATCCATATTGGGTAATTTGTTTGTGGATCTTTTTATCGAAATTTTCAATTAACTCAATGGTAGCAACTTTATTTTCAATAATTTCAAGTTTTTGCATTACATGCTCCAAAGTTAATATAGTTCCATTAACCAAAAGAGGGGGTGAGCCAAGCAAATCTATCATAGCATTATAGGAAGCGAAAGTGTGGCTACCCAAGAAATTCCCTCTGGCAATGGTATCAAGGACATATCTGTGCCAAGGAATAGCACCTACATAAAAATTGCGGAGAAGAATAGAAGTATATTGCTTCCTGGTAGATCTATTTTGAGCATTGCAAATTCTGTACCAAGCATATTTTAGGTTTTCTCCTTCCCTTTGCTTAAAATTAAGAACTTCATTTTCGGGAGACAACAGAGAAGATATGGGACTAGCCATAATGACAAGCAAGCAATCCAACACACAAGCGAACAAGAAACGGGAAAAAAGAGGCAAATATAGAAAGAGATTGAGGATGGAGAGAGAGGGCGAATAAAACGGCAAGGGTGAAGTGGGGGAGAGGAAAACAAGAGGCAAATGGCAAATAATGTAATGCGGGAGATAAGGGTTTGTGATGGGTACTTGGTATGTCTTGACTTGCAACGACGCCAGAAATGACTCGTTGTCGGGAGTCAAATCTTGACTTGTATTGCGCGAACCTCCCCGGCAACGGCGCCAAAAATCCTTCTTGCTACCTCTTGAGCACTTGCGTTGGTTTTCCCTTGAAGAGGAAAGGGTGATGCAGCAAAGTAGCATTAGTATTTCCCTCAGTTTTTGAGAACCAAGGTATCAATCTAGTAGGAGACCGCGCACGAGTCCCTCGCACCTACACAAACAAATAAATCCTTGCAACCAACGCGATAAGGGGTTGTCAATCCCTACACGGTCACTTACGAGAGTGAGATCTGTTAGATATGATAAGATAATATTTTTGGTATTCTCATGATAAAGAGAAATAAAAGATGCAAAGTAGAATAAATGGCAAAGGAAATAACTAAGTATTGGAAGATTAATATGATGGAAGATAGACCCGGGGGCCATAGGTTTCACTAGTGGCTTCTCTCAAGAGCATACGAACAAATTACTGTTGAGCAATTGACAGAATTGAGCATAGTTATGAGAATATCTAGGTATGATCATGTATATAGGCATCACGTCCAAAACAAGTAGACCGACTCCTGCCTGCATCTACTACTATTACTCCACACATCGACTGCTATCCAGCATGCATCTAGAGTATTAAGTTCAAGAGAACAGAGTAACGCTTTAAACAAGATGACATGATGTATAGGGATAAACTCATGCAATATGATATAAACCCCATCTTGTTATCCTCGATGGCAACAATACAGTACGTGCCCTGCTGCCCCTACTGTCACTGGGAAAGGACACCGCAAGATTGAACCCAAAGCCAAGCACTTCCCCCATTGCAAGAAAGATCAATCTAGTAGGCCAAACCAAACTGATAATTCGAAGAGACTTGCAAAGATAACCAATCATACATAAAATAATTCAGAGAAGATTCAAATATTATTCATAGATAAACTTGATCATAAACCCACAATTCATCGGTCTCAACAAACACACTGCAAAAGAAGATTACATCGAATAGATCTCCACAAGAGAGGGGGAGAACTTTGTATTGAGATCAAAAAAGAGAGATGAAGCCATCTAGATAATAACTATGGACCCGTAGGTCTGAAGTAAACTACTCACACTTCATCGGAGAGGCTGTGGTGTTGATGTAGAAGCCCTCCGTGATCGATGCCCCCTCCGGCGGAGCTCCGGAAAAGGCCCCAGGATGGGATCTCATGGATACAGAAATTTATGGCGGTGGAATTAGGGTTTTGGCTCCGTATCTGGTAGTTTGGGGGTACATAGGTATATATAGGAGGAAGGAGTACGTCGATGGAGCAATAGGGGGCCCACGAGGGTAGAGGGCATGCCTGGGGGGGGGGGGTAGGCGCGCCCCCCTACCTCGTGCCTTCCTCGTTGATTGCTTCACGTAGGGTCCAAGTTCTCTAGATCATGTTTGTTCTGAAAATCACGTTCCCGAATGTTTCATTCCGTTTGGACTCCGTTTGATATTCTTTTTCTGTGAAACCCTAAAATAGGCAAAAAAAGAAACAATTAAAACAGAATATAATATAGCATGGAACAATAAAAAATTATAGATACGTTGGAGACGTATCAAATGACGTGATCCGAGGTGAGGTTTTTCTCCCCGGACAGATCTTTGTATTCGGCAGCTTCGTATTGTGGGCCAACTCGCTTGGCCATCTGGAGCAGATCGAGAGCTGCACCCCTGGCCATCAGGTCAGGTTTGGAAGCTTGAACTAGACTGCCGACATCCGCAGAGACTTGATCTTCGATGGATTTGAGCCCATGTCAGGTGCGCCGCACAGTCAGACGAGCAGGACTTAGCCCTGCCGTCGGACGGTGTTCGGGAGATCACAACTGCGGCTACTCTGACCCCCAATCCGGAGCAAATCGTGCCGTCCAAGGATGGGTGGATGGACCCCGCCACGGAGGCCACACACTCAGTGGCGATAGAGTTGAATACTGACTTCACCTCCTATGAGACCTGTGTCATCGGACCCTTGGATTCGTCCCCGGCCACAGGCTCCGAACCGCTTGCATCCATGCCTATCGAATCTGATTGGGCACCGATCATGGAGTTTACCTCCGTGGATATCTTTCAGCACTCGCCCTTGGGCGACGTGCTAAATTCATTAAGGTCTCTCTCCTTGTCAGGAGACACTTGGTCGAACCATGTCCGGCTTGAGTGGGAAGCGGACGACGAAGAAATTCAGTCCCCACCCACCACCCACTTAATAGCCACTATCGACGACTTAATC
Source organism: Triticum aestivum (assembly GCF_018294505.1). NCBI lineage: Eukaryota > Viridiplantae > Streptophyta > Magnoliopsida > Poales > Poaceae > Triticum > Triticum aestivum. The sequence goes on along the minus strand of NC_057803.1, from coordinate 1,824,969 downwards.
GACATGCTTGATTTCGGCTCCGAAGACATCGACGGTATGAGCGATGATGCAGGAGAAGAACTGGAACCACCACCCATAGGGCGCTGGACAGCCACCTCATATATATATGGTGGACACCCCCAAAGAAAGCGATGGCAATAAGGCAACGGAGGATAATCCCCTCGAGAAGCAATCTAAGCACCGACATCATCGGCACCGCTCTAAGCCCCGCCATAGCAAAAGCAGCGATACCGACAAAAGAGACAATAACGCTGCGGATAGTGCCGAAGACGAAGATAATCCCCTCCATCCAGGCTTCGAGCGGGAGGATGGGCAAGCTATCCCTAAGGAACAGGCGACAGACGGAGAATCAGAGGATGACAATTACATGCCCCTCTCCGAAGACGAGGTGAGCCTCGGCGACAAAGAATTTATCGTGCCTGAGGATCCTATCGAGCAGGAGCGCTTCAAGCGCCGGCTTATAGCCACAGCAAAAAGCCTGAACAAAAAGCAGCAGCAACTTCAAGCTGATCAAGATCTGTAGTGGATAGATGGACCGAGGTCCTGGCAGCCGAGGAATACGAACTCGAGCGCCCAACCAAAAGTTACCCAAAGCACAGGTTGCTACCCCAACTCGAGGAGGAAACATTAAAGCCTACACTACCAGTGTATGATGCGGCTGACCGGCCACCTCGTGGCCGAGACAAAGCAGCATATCACCCTGAAGTCTAGCCCGCACCCCGTCGCCAGTCAAACAAAAATACCAAGGCTCGGGGCTACCCGCAGGACCTGCGAGACGTATTGAAAAACAAAGCAGGACATACAAGATCGATCTACGGATCACGGGGGCGCGCCCCAACGCGTGACGACGACCGTCACGCCGGATATACTAAAGGCAAATCCGGCCGGGCCGAATACAACAGACAAGACTCGTATGAACTGCGTCGTGATATAGCCCGGCACAGAGGCGCCGCACACCCCTTATGCTTCACCGACGAAGTAATGGATCACGAATTCCCAGAAGGAATTAAACCTGTGAACACATATGATGGTACAACAGACCCCGCGGTATGGATTGAAGATTTCCTCCTCCACATCCACATGGCCCATGGTGACGATCTACACGCCATCAAGTACCTCCCACTAAAACTCAAAGGGACGGCTCGACATTGGCTGAATAGCCTGCCAGCAAACTCCATCAAGAAATCCTGGCATTTCAGATGCCAAAGACAGCAACGGCAAGCCACGCCGCAACAGACATAAGTGCCACAACAACGACGACAACGACAAAGACACGACGGTCAATGATGAATTCAGTGGCTCTAAATCCGGTCAGCGGAAAAAGCCGTTCAAAAGAAGCAATCCGGGCCCGTCCAGTTTGGACCGCATACTCCATCACCCATGTCAAATTCACGGCACCCCCGATAAACTATCCAACCACACCAACAGAGAATGCTGGGTGTTCAAACAGGCCGGCAAGTTGAATGCCGAAAACAAGGAAAAGGGGCTGCATAGCGACGAGGAGGAGGAGCCCCAGCCGCCGAACACAGGAGGACAGAAGAAATTTCCTCCCCAAGTGAAAATAGTGAACATGATATACGCAACCCATATTCCCAAGCGGGAACGGAAGCGTGCACTAAGGGACGTCTATGCGATGGAGCCAGTCGCCCCAAAGTTCAACCCATGGTATTCTTGTCCGATCACTTTCGATCGCAGGGACCACCCTACCAGTATCCGTCATGGTGGTTCTGCCGCATTGGTCCTTGACCCCATCATTGACGGATTTCACCTCACTCGAGTCCTTATGGACGATGGCAGCAGCCTGAACCTGCTCTATCAGGATACAGTGCGCAAAATGGGTATCGACCCCTCGAGGATCAAACCCACAAAAACCACCTTTAAAGGTGTCATACCAGGTGTAGAGGCATGTTGCACGAGCTCAATCACACTGGAAGTGGTCTTCGAATCTCCGGACAACTTCCGAAGCGAGGAGTTGATCTTCGATATCGTCCCCTTCTGCAGTGGCTATCATGCACTGCTCGGATGAACTGCATTTTCCAGATTCAATGCGGTACCGCATTATGCATACCTCAAGCTCAAAATGCCAGGACCTCGTGGGGTTATAACAGTTAATGGAAACACAGAACGCTCGCTCCGTACGGAGGAGCACACTGCGACCCTCGCAGCAAAAGTACAAAGCAGCCTTCTGAGGCAAACCGCCAATTTGGCGATAAAGCCCCTGGACAGCTTCAAGCGAGTCCGGAGTACCCCGCAACAGGATCGCCCAGCACGTTCAGAGCTCACCTAGCAATTCGGCCTCCGTCCTAGTCCCAGTCAAGCGGCGAAATTTGCGCCGCGCGTACATAATTACGCACTCAATATACCATGGTCATAGGCGGAGGCACGGCTATGGCACGGCCCACAATGCGGCTCAACCGCCTCAGGACCCGTATATCTTTACCATTTTCTTCCTTTCAGGACCCTATTCTCTGAAGGCCCTCTCCGATAGCCTGATTATTGGACCCATCACGGGAAGGAAACACCAAGGAAGCAAGAAGCTTTGACGTACAAGGGAATCCCCAGGTGGTCTCTGATAACGATCGCTATACCTATTTTACATACCCACACGCAGCTTTCCCTTGGATAGGACATGTCAAATAGTCCTATTTTTCCTTATTGCACTACTTGTATACATATGCTTTGACGTATCATTTAAATAACAATGTACAGTGTCAGCTTATTATTGCATTTCTTCATCTTTTTTTCCCTGTCTACTTATTTACGACAAATTGCACCCGTACATTCTGGTACGTCCAGTGCGCCAGGGGCTTCAGTGTACCCCATAACACAACAAGAAAAGTCCGAACACTTTCGACAGTACGGCACCCCAAACTTATAGCATTATATGCATCAGCTCCGAATCAAGTCTTGGGTCAATAGTTGTGTTTGCCCGGCTCCCATGTTTTGGTACCTTACGTTCCGTTATATCGGCTAAGGTAGCATAGGGAGAACTACTGCGATTGTGTCTCGGTTCTTCCGGACGAGCACCTCAGTAGAGAAAGCCGAAAACTGACTGTCATGATGCGGCGAGGGCTGGTCGCTGTTCGAGAGGTCTCAAATCCTTAAAGATTTTTCCGCTTCGGGCAAGGAATCGGCCTTGTCCGATATAGGCGTATATAGCGCCCCAAGTTCGGCCTTCCGAATACTAGGGGCTTCGCCAAAATTTAAAATTGTAGACTTCTATGGCTATGTGAGAGTGATAAAGCTGTATAGTCCGATTGCCTTGTTCACTGCGCTAAACACCTTCTTAAAGGACCAATTTTTTTTGGATAAAGAGTGTTTAAGATTTATCCCAAACACCTCAGTACTAGTTACATGAGGGCAGAAGCCCACGACTGGCCAACTCTCAGAATTTATAAACAGCCGCGCAGAAGGTAATATTTTAAATCGACAAGCGTTATATAGCGCACATGAACTCATTTTCATATTACAGGATCACACGAGTACATTCATTCAAATATTTCATCCTTAGCACATTCCTCCGCCACAAGGCGGGCACCCTTCAGGACACTGTCATAATACTTTTCCGGGTGGCGATGCTCCTCGCCCTCTGGTGGCCCCTCCTTCACCAGCTTTTCGGCATCCATCTTCGCCCAGTGCACTTTCGCACGAGCAAAGGCCCTGCGCGCACCTTCAATGCAGACGGACCGCTTGATGACTTCAAACTGCGGGCAGGCATTCACAAGTCGCTTAACCAGGCCGAAGTAGCTGTCAGGCAGGAGATCGCCAGGCCACATCCGGACTATGAGACCCTTCATGGCCAGTTCAACCGCCTTGTGAAGCTCGACCAGTTGCTTTAGCTGGTCGCTCAAGGGTATCGGATGTTCGGTCCCAGCATATTGAGACCAGAACAACTTTTCTGTCGAGGTCCCTTCTGAAGGAAATATGCCCTAGAGGCAATAATAAAGTTATATTTATTTCCTTATATCATGATAAATGTTTATTATTCATGCTAGAATTGTATTAACCGAAAACATAATAGATGTGTGAATACATAGACAAACAGAGTGTCACTAGTATGCCTCTACTTGACTATCTCGTTGATCAAAGATGGTTATGTTTCCTAACCATAGACATGAGTTGTCATTTCATTAACGGGATCACATCATTAGGAGAATGATGTGATTGACTTGACCCATTCCATTATCCTAGCACTTGATCGTTTAGTTTGTTGCTATTGCTTTCTTCATGACTTATACATATTCCTATGACTATGAGATTATGCAACTCCCGTTTACTAGAGGAACACTTTGTGTGCTACCAAACGTCACAACGTAACTGGGTGATTATAAAGGTGCTCTACAGGTTTCTCCAAAGGTACTTGTTGGGTTGGCGTATTTCGAGATTAGGATTTGTCACTCCGATTGTCAGAGAGGTATCTCTGGGCCCTCTCGGTAATGCACATCACTTAAGCCTTGCAAGCATTGCAACTAATGAGTTAGTTGCGGGATGATGTATTACGGAACAAGTAAAGAGACTTGCCGGTAACGAGATTGAACTAGGTATTGAGATACCGACGATCGAATCTTGGGCAAGTAACATACCGATGACAAAGGGAACAACATATGTTGTTATGCGGTCTGACCGATAAAGATCTTCGTAGAATATGTGGGAGCCAATATGAGCATCCAGGTTCCGCTATTGGTTATTGACCGGAGACATGTCTCGGTCATGTCTACATAGTTCTCGAACCCGTAGGGTCCGCATGCTTAAAGTTTCGGTGACGATTGTATTATGAGTTTATGTGATTTGATGTATTTAAGGTAGTTCGGAGTCCCGTATGAGATCGGGGACATGACGAGGAGTCTCGAAATGGCCGAGACGTAAAGATCGATATATTGGCCGACTATATTCAGACATCGGAAAGGTTCCGAGTGATTCGGGTATTTTCGGGGGTACTGGGGAGTTACGGGAATACGAGGAAGAAGTAATCGGCCTCATGGGCCAAGTGGTGGAAGAGAGGAGGCAGGGCGCGCAGCCCCCCTAGCCCAAACCGAATTGGACTAGGGGGTTGGCCCCCCTTTCCTCCTTTTCCTCCTTCTCCTTCCTTCTCCTTCTCCTCCTTCCTTTCCTCCTCCTAGTAGGAGTAGGAAAGGGGAGTCCTACTCCTACTAGGAGGAGGACTCCTCCTGGCACGCCCATAGAGGGCCAGCCGGCCTCCCCCTTTCTCCTTTATATACAGGGGCAGGGGGCACCTCTAGACACACAAGTTGATCAGCTGATCTCTCCCAGCCGTGTGCGGTGCCGCCCTCCACCATATTCCACCTCGGTCATATCGTAGCGGTGCTTAGGCGAAGCCCTGCGTCGGCAGCAACATCATCACTGTCACCACGCCGTCGTGCTGACGGAACTCTCCTGTGAAGCTCTGCTGGATCGGAGTTCACGGGACGTCATCGAGCTGAACGTGTGCTGAACTCGGAGGTGCCGTGCGTTCGGTACTTGATCGGTCGGATCGTGAAGACGTACGACTACATCAACCGCGTGTGCTAACGCTTTCGCTTTCGGTCTACGTGGGTACGTGGACAACACTCTCCCCTCTTATTGCTATGCATCACCATGATCTTGCGTGTGCATAAGAAAATTTTGAAATTACTACGTTCCCCAATAGTGGCATCCGAGCCAAGTTTTATGCGTAGATGTCATATGCACGAGTAGAACACAAGTGAGTTGTGGGCGATATAAGTCATACTGCTTACCAGCATCTCATACTTCGGTTTGGCAATATTGTTGGATGAAGCGGCCCGGACTGACATTACGCGTACACTTATGCGAGACTGGTTTTACCGCCGTGCTATGCACACAGGTGACTAGCGGGTGTCAGTTTCTCCAACTTTAGTTGAATCAAGTGTGGCTACGCCCGGTCCTTGCGAAGGTTAAAACAGAACCAACTTGACAAACTATCATTGTGGTTTTGATGCATAGGTAAGAACGGTTCTTGCTAAGCCCGTAGCAGCCACGTAAAACTTGCAACAACAAAGTAGAGGACGTCTAACTTATTTTTGCAGGGCATGTTGTGATGTGATATGGTCAAGACGTGATGCGATATAAGTTGTTGTATAAGATGATCATGTTTTGTTGAAGTTATCGGCAACTGGCATAAGCCTTATGGTTGTCTCTTTATTGCATAAGATGCAAGCACCAAATAATTGCTTTACAATTATCGCTATGTGATAGCAATAGTTGCAAGAGCAATAGTTGGCGAGACGACCATGTGACGACACATTGATATAGATCAAGATGATGGAGATCATGGTGTCATGCCGGTGATGATGGAAATCATGATGATGTTTTGGAGATGGAGATCAAAGGCACAAGATGATGATGGCCATATCATGTCACATATTTTGATTACATGTGATGTTTATCTTTTATGCATCTTATCTTGCTTTAATTGATGGTGGCATTATAAGATGATCTCTCACTAAATTTCAAGATAAAAGTGTTCTCCTTGAGTATGCACCGTTGCCAAAGTTCGTCGTGCCCAGACACCACATGATGATCGGGTGTGATAAGCTCTACGTCCATCTACAACGGGTGGAAGCCAGTTTTGCACACGCAGAATACTCAGGTTAAACTTGACGAGCCTAGCATATGCAGATATGGCCTCGGAACACTGAGACTGAAAGGTAGAGCGTGAATCTTATAGTAGATATGATCAACATAGTGATGTTCACCATTGAAAACTACTCCATTTCACGTGGTGATCGGTTATGGTTTAGTTGATTTGGATCACGTGATCACTTAGAAGATTAGAGGGATGTCTTTCTAAGTGGGAGTTCTTAAGTAATATGTTGTAGATCAATAGCTCGCGTTTAGCTCCCCTGTTTTATTTTTGATATGTTCCTAGAGAAAACTAAGTTGAAAGATGTTAGTACCAATGACGCGGATTGGATCCGTGATCTGAGGTTTATCCTCATTGCTGCACAGAAGAATTATGTCCTTAATGCACCGCTAGGTGACAGACCTATTGTAGGAGCAGATGCAGACGTCATGAACGTTTGGCTAGCTCAATATGATGACTAGTTGATAGTTTAGTGCACCATGCTTAACAGCTTAGAATCGGGACTTCAAAGACGTTTTGAACGTCATGGATCATATGGATGTTCCAGGAGGTGAAGTTAATATTTCAAGCAAATACCCGCGTTGAGAGATATGAAGTCTCCAACAAGTTCTATAGCTAAAAGATGGAGGAGAACAACTCACGCAGTGAGCATGTGTTCAGATTGTCTGGGTACTACAATCGCTTGAGTCAAGTGGGAGTTAATCTTCCAGATAAAATAGTGATTGACAGAATTCTCTAGTCACCATCACCAAGTTAGTAGAACTTCGTGATGAACTATAGTATGCAAGGGATGATGAAAACGATTCCCGAGCTTTTCATGATGATGAAATCGATGAAGGTAGAAATCAAGAAAGAGCATCAAGTGTTGATGATTAACAAGACCACTAGTTTCAAGAAAAGGGCAAAGGGAAAGAAAGGGAACTTCAAGAAGAACAGCAAGCAACTTGCTGCTCAAGTGAAGAAGCCCAAGTCTGGTCCTAAGCCTGAGACTAAGTGCTTCTACTGCAAAGGGACTGGTCACTGGAAGCGGAAATGCCCAAAGTATTTGGCGGATAAGAAGGATGGCAAAGTGAACAAAGGTATATTTGATATACAGATTATTGATGTGTATTTTACTAGTGTTCGTAGCAACCCCTCGGTATTTGATACTGGTTCATTTGCTAAGAGAAGTAACTAGAAACGGGAGTTGCAGAATGAACAGAGACTAGTTAAGGGTGAAGTGACGATGTGTGTTGGAAGTGGTTCCAAGATTGATATGATCATGATCGCACACTCCCTATACTTTCGGGATTAGTGTTGAACCTAAATAAGTATTATTTGGTGTTTGCGTTGAGCATGAATATGAGTTGATCATGTTTATTGCAATACGGTTATTCATTTAAGAAAGAGAATAAATTGTTGTTCTGTTTACATGAATATAACCTTCTATGGTCATACACCCAATGAAAATGGTTTGTTGGATCTCGATTGTGGTGATACACATTCTCATAATATTGAAGCCAAAAGATGCAAAGTTAATAGTGATAGTGCAACTTATTTGTGGCATTGCCGTTTAGGTCATATTGGTGTAAAGCGCATGACGAAAATCCATGCTGATGGGCTTTTGGAATCACTTGATTATGAATCAGTTGATGCTTGTGAACCGTGCCTCATGGGCAAGATGACTAAGACTCCGTTCTCCAGAACAATGGAGTAAGCAACTGACTTATTGGAAATAATACATACTAATGTATGCAGTCCGATGAATGTTGAGGCTCGCGGCGGGTATCGTTATTTTCTGACCTTCACAGACGATTTGAGCAGATATGGGTATATCTACTTGATGAAACATAAGTCTGAAACATTTGAAAAGTTCAAAAACTTCAGAGTGAAGTGGAAAATCATCGTGACAAGAAAATAAAGTTTCTACGATCTGATCGCAGAGGCAAATATTTGAGTTACGAGTTTGGTCTTCAATTAAAACAATGTGGAATAGTTTCACAAAATCATGCCACCTAGAAAACCATAGCATAATGGTGTGTCCGAACGTCATAACCATACTATTATTGGATATAGTGCAATCTATGATGTTTCTTACCTATTAACCACTATCGTTTTGAGGTTATGCATTAGAGACAGTACATTCACGTTAAATAGGGCACCATCTAAATCCGTTGAGACGACACTGTATGAACTATGGTTTGGCAAGAAACCTAAGTTGTCGTTTCTTAAAGTTTGAGGTTGCAATGCTTATGTGAAAAAGTTTCAACCTGATAAGCTCAAACCCAAATCGGAGAAGTGCGTCTTCATAGGATACCCAAAAGAAAATGTTGGGTACACCTTCTATCAAAGATCCGAACGCAAGATATTCATTGCTGAGAATGGATCCTTTTCTAGAGAAGGAGTTTCTCTCGAAAGAAGTGAGTGGGAGAAAAGTAGAACTTGATGAGGTAACTGTACCTGCTCCCTTATTGGAAAGTAGTTCATCACAGAAATCTGTTCCTGTGACTACTACACCAATTAGTGAGGAGGCTAATGACAATGATCATGTAACTTCAGATCAAGTTACTACCGAACCTCGTAGGTAAACCAGAGTGAGATTCGCACCAGAGTGGTACGGTAATCCTGTTCTGGAGGTCATGTTACTTGACCATGACGAACCTACGAACTATGAGGAAGCGATGATGAGCCCAGATTCCGCGAAATGGCTTGAGGCCATGAAATCTGAGATGAGATCCATGTATAAGAACAAAGTATGGACTTTGATTGACTTGCCCAAAGATCAGCGAGCCATTGAGATTAAATGGTTCTTCAAGAGGAAGACGGACGCTGATAGTAGTGTTACTATCTACAAAGCTAGAATTGTCGCAAAAAGGTTTTCAACAAGTTCAAGGTGTTGACCACGATGAGAATTTCTCACTCATATCTATGCTTAAGTCTGTCCGAATCATATTAGCTATTGCCGCATTTTACGAAATCTGGCAAATGGATAAACAAAACTGCATTCCTTAATATGATTTATTAAAGAAGAGTTGTATATGATGCAACCAGAAGGTTTTCTCAATTCTAAAGGTACTGACAAAATATGTAAGGTCCAGCGATCCATTTATGGACTGTGATACGTCTCCGTCGTATCTATAATTTTTGATTGTTCCATGCCAATATTATTCAACTTTCATATACTTTTGGCAACTTTTTATACTATTTTTGGGACTAACATATTGATCCAGTGCCCAGTGCCAGTTCCTGTTTGTTGCATGTTCTTTGTTTCGCAGAATATCCATATCAAACGGAGTCCAAACGGAATAAAAACTGACGGAGTTTTTTTTTTGGAATATATATGCTTTTTGGGAAGAAGAATCCATGCGATACGATGCTCGAGGGGCCCACGAGGTAGGGGGGCGCGCCCCAGGGTGTCAGGTGCGCCCCTGACCCTCGTGGCCACCCCATAAGGAGGTTGGTGCCCTTCTTTCGCCACAAGAAAGCTAATATCCGGATATAGATCGTGTTAAAATTTCAGCCCAATCAGAGTTACGGATCTCCAGGAATATAAGAAATGGTGAAAGGGAAGAATATGGGAACGCAGAAACAGAGAGAGACAGAGAGACATATCCAATCTCGGAGGGGCTCTCGCCCCTCCCGTGCCATGGAGGCCATGGAACAGAGGGGAAACCCTTCTCCCATCTAGGGAGGAGGTCAAGGAAGAAGAAGAAGAAGGAGGGGGACTCTCTCCCCCTCGCTTCCGGTGGCACCGGAGTGCCACCGGGGGCCATCATCATCACCGCGATCTAGACCAACACCTCCGCCATCTTCACCAACATCTCCATCACCTTCCCCTCTCTATCTACAGCGGTCCACTCTCCCGCAACCCGCTGTACCCTCTACTTGAACATGGTGCTTTATGCTTCATATTATTATCCAATGATGTGTTGCCATCCTATGATGTCTGAGTAGATTTTCGTTGTCCTATCGATGGTTGATGAATTGCTATGATTGATTTAATTTGCTTGTGGTTATGTTGCTGTCCTTTGGTGCCCATCATATGATTGCGCGCGTGGATCACACCCTAGGGTTAGTTTGTATGTTGATAGGACTATGTATTGGAGGGCAAGAGTGACAGAAGCTTCAACCTAGCATAGAAATTGATGCATACAGGATTGAAGGGGGACCAATATATCTTAATGCTATGGTTGGGTTTTACCTTAATGAACATTAGTAGTTGTGGATGCTTGCTAATATTTCCAATCATAAGTGCATAGAATTCCAAGTCAGGGATGACATGCTAGTAGTGGCCTCTCCCACATAATACTTGCTATCGGTCTAGTAAAGTAGTCAATTGCTTAAGGGACAATTTCGCAACTCCTACCACCACTTTTCCACACTCGCTATATTTACTTTATTGTTTCTTTATCTAAACAGCCCCTACTTTTTATTTACGTAATCTTTATTATCTTGAAAACCTATCCAACAACACCTACAAAGTACTTCTAGTTTCATACTTGTTCTAGGTAAAGCAAACGTCAAGCGTGCGTAGAGTTGTATCGGTGGTCGATAGAACTTGAGGGAATATTTGTTCTACCTTTAGCTCCTCGTTGGGTTCGACACTCTTACTTATCGAAAACGGTTGCGATCCCCTATACTTGTGGGTTATCAAGACCTTTTTCTGGCGCCGTTGCCGGGGAGCAATAGCGTGAGGTGAACATTCTCGTGTCTGCTTGTTTGCTTTATCACTAAGTAATTTTTATTTGCTGTTCTTAGTTGTTCTCTATCTTTAGTTATGTATATGGAACACGAAATACCAAAACAATTAGGTGTACTTGCTACTCATGGAGATGGGGAACCTCCTAAAACCCTTGATACTGGTTATGTGAAAGATATTATGTACTACTTTAATAATCCTGAGAAAACCCCATTCAATTATGTAATGGGAGTAACATTGGATCAACGTGAATACTTTAGGGATTACCGCTTGACACAAAAAGGGAAACTATTATGGGATCAAATTCATATACTGAATTGGTATGCTAGGCAACTATGCTTGAGATATGATTATACTTGTTGCTCTAAGGTGAGGGCTCCACACCTTCCCTTTTCATGTGAATTTAATGATAATGAAACCTTAGCTTCTTATGCTAATGGTATATATGATTACTATGATGTGGAACAAATAGAAGAATTTGTTGCTTTTAAGGGTGCTTATGAAATTGAATCTATGTTTAAAGAGTTTGAAGATTTTGATGATGTTGTTTATAGACCTGAAAATTCAGCTATCCTGAAACATTGTTATGAGAATTATGAATAAAATTACGAAATTAATGCGCTTATTAAGAAAGTCTCCGCTGTCCAAGAAGAGACTAATATTTTGCAGGAGTCTATGGAAGAAGAAATTGATGAAACTGTGAGCTCATTGGATGAAAAAGATGAGGAAGAGAGCGAAGAACAAAAGGAGGAAGAACGGATTGATCACCCGTGCCCACCTTCTAATGAGAGTAACTCTTCAACTCATACATTGTTTAATTTCCCTTCGTGCTTACCGAAGGATGAATGCTATGATAATTGCTATGATCCTGTCGATTCTTTTGAAATATCCCTTTTTGATGATGCTTGCTATGCTTGTGGCCAAGATGCCAATATGAATTATGCTTATGGAGATGAACTTGCTATAGTTCCTTATGTTAATCATGAAATTGTTGCTATTGCACCCACGCATGATAGTCCTATTATCTTTTTGAATTCTCCCGATTACACTATATCGGAGAAGTTTGCACTTATTAAGGATTACATTGATGGGTTGCCTTTTACCATTGCACATGATGATTTTGATAGATATAATATGCATGTGCTTGCTGCTCCTACTTGCAATTATTATGAGAGAGGAACTATATCTCCACCTCTCTATGTCTCCAACACGATAAAATTGCAAGAAACTGTTTATACTATGCATTGGCCTTTACTATGCGTGCATGAATTGTTCTTTTATGACATGCCGATGCATAGGAAGAGAGTTAGACTTCTTGACCGCCTGAATCTCCTGGAGGGCATTTTGGGCTTCGACCTTGCATTTTGTGCGTTCTCCAGGGCCTTCGCAAGCTCGGACCCCTGCATCTTAGAGTCACGCTCCAAGGACTCATATTTCTTGACGAAATCCTGGAGCTCTTGCTGAACCTCGCCGACTCGGGCCTCTTGCTTCTCGCGCTCGATGCGCTCCTTGGCCGCCCTGTCTTCGGCCTCGGGCAGCGCCTTCTTCAGGGCCGCCACTTCTGTCGTGGCCCCTAGCAAAATTCATGATGATCCTATGATCTAATGACCATTTTTTCTTTATCAATATACAGACGGGGTATCACTTACCTTTGTTCTCTTCAAGCTGCCTCTTGGTAAGGCCGAGTTCTTCCTCTTGTAGTTGAGGGATACATCTTGGTTTTTGGATCTCTCAAGTTCTTCATAATGATAAGCAGATATATATATATATCCCAAGTGACTTAAAGAATAGAGCAATGCTCCCCGGCAACGGCACCAGAAAATAGTCTTGATAACCCACAAGTATAAGGGATCGCAACAGTTTTCGAGGGTAAAGTATTCAACCCAAATTTATTGATTCGACACAAGGGGAGCCAAAGAATATTCTCAAGTATTAGCAGCTGAGTTGTCAATTCAACCACACCTGGAAACTTAATATCTGTAGCAAAGTATTTAGTAGCAAAGTAATATGATAGTAGTGGTAATGGTAGCAAAAGGTAACAATAGTAAAAGTAACGTTTTTGGTATTTTGTAGTGATGATAGCAATAGCAACGGGAAAGTAAATAAGCGAAGAACAATATATAGAAAGCTCCTAGGCAATGGATCGGTAATGAGAATTATGTTGGATGTGGTTCATCATGTAATAGTCATAACCTAGGGTAACACAGAACTAGCTCCAGTTCATAAATGTAATGTAGGCATGTATTCCGAATATAGTCATACGTGCTTATGGAAAAGAACTTGCATGACATCTTTTGTCCTACCCTCCCGTGGCAGCGGGGTCCTTACGGAAACTAAGGGATATTAAGGCCTCCTTTTAATAGAGTACCGGAACAAAGCATTAACACATAATGAATACATGAACTCCTCAAACTACGGTCATCACTGGTAAGTATCCCGATTATTGTCACTTCGGGGTTAACGGATTATAACACATAATAGGTGACTATAGACTTGCAAGATAGGATCAAGAACTCTCATATATTGATCAAAACATAATAGGTTCAGATCTGAAATCATGGCACTTGGGCCCTAGTGACAAGCATTAAGCATAGCAAAGTCATAGCAACATCAATCTCAGAACATAGTGGACACTAGGGATCAAACCCTAACAAAAGTAACTCGATTACATGATAGATCTCATCCAACCCATCACCGTCCACCAAGCCTACAATGGAATTACTCACGCACGACGGTGAGCATCATGAAATTGGTGATGGAGGATGGTTGATGATGACGATGGCGACGGATTCCCCTCTCCGGAGCCCCGAACGGACTCCAGATCAGCCCCCCCGAGAGGTTTTAGGGCTTGGCGGTGGCTCCGTATCGTAACACGCGATGATTTCTTCTCTCTAATTTTTTTCTCCCCGAAACACAATATATAGAGTTGGAGTTGGAGTCGGAGAGGCACCAGGGGGCCCACAAGGTAGGGGGCGCGCCCCCACCCTCGTGGACAGGTGGTGGGCCCCTTGGCCTTCATCTTTTGCAAGTATTTTTTATATTTTCCAAAAAGTTGCTTCGTGAAGTTTCAGGTCATTCCGAGAACGTTTGTTTCTGCACATAAATAACACCATGGTAATTCTGCTGAAAACAGCGTCAGTCCGGGTTAGTTCCATTCAAATCATGCAAGTTAGAGTCCAAAACAAGGGCAAAAGTGTTTGGAAAAGTAGATACGATGGAGACGTATCAACTCCCCCAAGCTTAAACCTTTGCTTGTCCTCAAGCAATTCAGTTGATAAACTGAAAGTGATAAAGAAAAACTTTTACAAACCCTATTTGCTCTTGTTGTTGTAAATATGTAAAGCCAACATTCAAGATTTCAGCAAAGATTGTAACTAACCACATTCACAATAATGCATAGATCTCAAGTTTACTCATATCAATGGCATAATCAACTAGCGAGCCATAATAATAAATCTCGGATGACAACACTTTCTCAAAACAATCATAATATGATATAACAAGATGGTATCTCGCTAGCCCTTTCTGAGACCGCAAAACATAAATGCAGAGCACCTTTAAAGATCAAGGACTGACTAGACATTGTAATTCATGGTAAAAGAGACCCAGTCAAGTCATACCCAATGTAAACTAATAGTAATGAATGCAAATGACAGCGGTGCTCTCCAACTGGTGCTTTTTGATTAGAGGGTGATGACTCAGCATAAAAGTAAATAGATAGGCCCTTCGCAGAGGGAACCAGGGATTTGTAGAGGTGCCAGAGCTCGATTTTGAAACAGAGGTGAATAATATTTTGAGCGGTATACTTTCATTGTCAACATAACAACCAAGAGATGGCAATATCTTCCATGCTACACACATTATAGGCGGTTCCCAAACAGAATGGTAAAGTTTATACTCCCCCTTCCACCAACAAGCATCAATCCATGGCTTTCTCGAAACAACGAGTGCCTCCAACTAACAAGAGTCCTAGGGGGAGTTTTGTTTGCAATTATTTTGATTTAGTTTGCATAAAGCATGGGACTGGGCATCCCGGTGACCAGCCATTTATCTCGTGAGTGAGGAGCGGAGTCCACTCCTCTTGAGAATAACCCGCCTAACATGGAAGATACTGATACGTCCATTTTGCATCATGCTTTTATATCGACATTTATTGCATTATGGACTGTTATTTCACTTTATTTCACAATACTTATGGCTATTCTCTCTTATTTTACAAGGTTTACATAAGGAGGGAGAATGCCGGCAGCTGGAATTCTGGGCTGGAAAAGAAGCAAATATTAGAGACCTATTCTGCGCAACTCCAAAAGTCCTGAAACTCCACGGAACATCTTAAAATAAATAAAGAAAAATCCTCGCCAAAGATGAAGGCCAGGGGGCCCACACCCTGATCACGAGGGTGGGGGGCGCCCCCCCCCCCCTAGGGCGTGCCCCCTACCTCGTGGGCCCCCTGGTGGCTCTCCGACGTCCATCTTCTCCTATATGAAGTCTTTGGATGATAAAAAATAGGAAGGAACTTTTCGGGACGAGACTCCACCGCCACAAGGCGGAACCAATCTAGAGCTCCGACAGAGTTGTTCTGCCGGGGATACTTCCCTCCGGGAGGGGGAAATCATCACCATCGTCATCACCAACGCTCCTCTCATAGGGGGAGGGCAATCTCCATCAACATCTTCACCAGCACCATCTCATCTCCAAACCCTAGTTCCTATCATGTATCCAAATCTTGTCTCAAAGTCCGGAATTGGTGCTAGTAGGTTGCTAGTAGTGTTGATTACTCCTTGTAGTTGATGCTAGTTGATTTATTTGGTGGAAGATCATATGTTCAGATCCTATATGCATATTATTACCCCTCTGATTATGAACATGAATATGCTTTGCGAGTAATTACGTTTGTTCCTGAGGACAATGGAGAAGTATTTCTATTAGTAGTCATGTGAATTTAGTATTCGTTTGATATTTTGATAAGATGTATGTTGTCTAGGCTCTAGTGGTGTTATGTGAACATTGACTACATAACACTTCACCATTATTTGGGCCTAGAGGAAGGCATTGGGAAGTAATAAGTAGATGATGGTTGCTAGAGTGACAGAAGCTTAAACCCTAGTTTATGCGTTGCTTCGTAAGGGGCTGATTTGGATCCACATGTTTCATGCTATGGTTAGGTTTACCTTAATACTTTTGTTGTAGTTGCGGATGCTTGCAATAGAGGTTAATCATAAGTGGGATGCTTGTTCAAGTAAGAACAACACCTAAGCTGTCAGGACCGCCTTTCTAATAAACATTTATTGAAAAGACGACCTTTGTGTTGACCAGTACAGAAGAATCCTTCTTACTGGCAGACAAAACCTTGATACAGAAATCCAGCAGTACTAAATATTATACATGGTTGAGATGAGGATGCTCAACAATTTATTACAAGCATGCCTATATTATACATAAAGGCGGGTATGACACAAGAGTATGGTGGCATAACTACTGACTCGTAATAAAAGTGGTGGTGGATATGTCACGGTGAGGTGGATGACATGACTCTGAAATCTTACAGCTCATCAAGCGTTGGAGTGAGGCTTGATGATTTATTCGGGTGGCGGAAGCGTATATAATACAAGTGAACAACTCCAGGGTCGCACGTGACTGACTGGGACTCCTCTAGGCGTCAGACTCGCTATCGAACTCTCCATCCATAAGATCGTCTTCGTCAACATCTGGCCAAATCAAAAAGCCAGGTGAGTACTTTGAATGTACTCGCAAGACAGTTCGGACATAAGATATAACAAATGTAAACATGATGCACATGAGCAGATTAGTATGCACAATCAAATAATAGATTTGCACTTCATGATAAATAAAAGGAAGTCAGGCGGTAGTCCTCCCTAAATCCCAATAAAAGTAACTGAATACCGATCGGGTGTCTGAAGTGACACCTCGAAAGGTAGAAACAGATTAACATGCCGCAGTCGGGCGTCGAGGAGACACCACATAAAGGGCTTATAATGAAAAGTAAATAACAGAACATGCCACAGTCGGACGTCTAAGCGACATCTCGAAAGGGCTTATAATGAAAATAGATAACAATGATGCCACAGTCGGTCGTTTGAGCGACATCACATAAAGGGCTTATACCAAAAGTAAATAACAATAATGCCACAGTCGGACGTCTGAGCGACATCACATAAAGGGCTTATATCAAAAGTAAGCAACAATAATGCCACAGTCGGACGTCTGAGCAACGTCACATAAAGGGCTTATATCAAAAGTAAATAACAATAATGCCACAGTCGGACGTCTGAGCGACATCACATAAAGGGCTTATAGTTTATCATTCGAATTTAAGTAGCTCATGAATTCAAATCTTCGCAAGGAAATACTCAGCATATAATCATAAACTGGTTAGTCCATCCACATTAAATAGCTTCAGCCGAGTTTACCACTCTCGGTTTCATGTTCATTCTCCGGAGACTGCCACTGGGGTTGACACTGAGATTTGCCACTGAGACTGACATTGACACAGAGATGATGTCCAAGTCCTTGCTCATGGACATGGATACTCGAACGGTTTTGACTCTGCAGAGTTTGTACTCTTTACCACAGCCAACGGGTTTCGGTAGTCACAAGGACTAGTTCTGTTTACGGTGTTTTAGAAGAAACACGTCTAACCAGTACACACCCATTCCACATTCCGTCGCTAGGAATCACCCTTGGCAACGTTCAAGAAAAACCTTAAGACGGGGAGGCCACAACCTCGAATAGGATGGGATCAAATTTATATCGCGCACTCTAAGGGGTGCCCCCCTCTCGGTCCCAACCGGAAACACCCATGCCCCCTGACCGGATGACGGGCTTTAATCCAGGGCCATGGAACCCTCATCACGGTCCCTCTGTTTGGTGTGTACAAGGAAAGAGGTTTGTAACTTACTAAACCGAACTCTTTGCAGAAAACATGTGGCAGCACGAAGGGGAAACGAACGGGATCGAGACTTGACCCACATTAAAACTGGAGTTCACGGTTGACATAAAACTGGTATGCTTCCACAATACCATCTTGCAACCCACCATGTCACCACATGATCGTATTATCTTATCATCATAAGGACACATCGAACTTCGAAGCTCACCTGTAGCTTGCCTTGCATGCACATAACATTCACAAATGCTTATATCAACATGCCATGAGAAAAACTACTCGAGCAAACACGCAAAACACTCATCATATCAAAGGTTCAAACATGCTTGCCTGGTTCGGAGAAGTCGGAGTCTAGCTCGGTGAACTTCGCGTCTCCTTTACCTCCTCCGGTATCTATGTATTAAAAGAAAATTGGATACTACATAAATACCGTGTGAGCACAAAAGTATCCCAAATATTTTTCAAATAAATATGACAAAAAACTAGACAGAAAAAGTAAAGATGGCAGAAAAAAGATTCAAGTCAAAATCATCTTTTGTTTAAAAGTTATAAGGGTTTTAGTCTAGGGACCTTTCTGTAATGAAACAGAAAGTTTGCAGGGTTCATTTTATAAAAATAGAAAACATTTCAGTTAGAAATACGCCAGTCCAGAGGGGAGATGTATTTTGCCCGAAGGCGTTTTCAGAAAACGCTTT